>NW_027045724.1:0-65113 GCF_025399875.1 Dalotia coriaria
TAGACGCAATAAAAATAAAAACGAATAATAGAATTTCGTCGTTTTTTATGCTGTTTTTGCTTAAAATAAAATTTTTCAAGCATTTTAGATCGTTGAAATCGTTCAAATAGACGCAATATTAATAAAAACGAATAATAAAAATTTTCGTCATTTTTATGCTGTTTTACGCGTTAAAACGCAGATTAAAAGCTCAAATCATTGCTGTTTTGCTAAAATAAGCATTTTCCGAAGCATTTTAGATCGTTGAAATCGTTCAAATAGAAGCAATATAAATAAAACGAATAATAAAAAATTCGTCGTTTTTATGCCATTTTACGCGCGTTAAAACGCGAAGATTAAAGCTCAAAACGTGCTGTTTTTAGCACAAAATAGCATTTTCAAGCATTTTTAGATCGTTGAAATCGTTCAAAATAGACGCAATAAAATAAAAATGAATAATAAAAATTTCGTCGTTTTTTATGCTGTTTTGCGCTGCGTTAAACGCAGAATAAAACTCAAAACGTACTGTTTTGCTGAATAAAAGCATTTTCAAAAGCATTTTTAGATCGTTGAAATCGTTCAAATAGACGCAATATTAACTAAAACGAATAATAAAATTTCGTCGTTTTATGCTGTTTTACGCGTTAAAACGCAGATTAAAGCTCAAATCGTGCTGTTTTGCTAAAATAAAAGCATTTTTCAAAGCATTTTAAATCGTTGAGATCGTTCAAATAGAAACAATATTAATAAAAACGAATAATAAAAATTCGTCGTTTTTTATGCTGTTTTACGCGTTAAAACGCAGATTAAAAGCTCAAAACGTGCTGTTTTTGCTAAAATAGCATTTTCAAGCATTTTGAATCCGTTGAAATCCCGCTCAAATAGACGCAATATTAATAAAACGAATTAATAAAAGAATTTCGTCGTTTTTGCGTACTGTTTACGCGATTAAAACGCAGAATAAAGCTCAAAACGTGCTGTTTTGCTAAATAAGCATTTTCAAGCATTTTAGATCGTTGGAAATCGTTCAAATAGAAGCAATATTAATAAAAACGAATAATAAAAATTCGTCGTTTTTTATGTATTTACGCGTTAAAACGCAGATTAAAGCTCAAAACGTGCTGTTTTGCTAAAATTAAGCATTTTCAAGCATTTTAGATCGTTGAAATCGTTCAAATAGACGCAATATTAATAAAACGAATAAGCAAAAATTCGTCGTTTTATTCTGTTTTCGCGTTAAAGAAACGCAGATTAAAAGCTCAAAACGTGCTGTTTTGCTTCAAAATAAACATTTTTCAAGCATTTTTAGATCGTTGAAATCGTTCCAAATAGAAGCAATATTAATAAAAACGAATAATAAAAAATTCGTCGTTTTATATGTTTGAAGTTAAAACGCAGATTAAAAGCTCAAAACATTGCTGTTTTGTTGCGACCTGCATTTTCAAGCATTTTGAATCGTTGAAATCATTCAAGCCGCAATATTAATAAAAACGAATAATAAAAATTCGTCGCTTTTTATGCTGTTTGCGTTAAAACACCGTTAAAAGCTCAAAACGTGCTGTTTGCTAAAATAAGCATTTTCAAAAGCATTTTAGATTGTTGAAATCGTTCAAATAGACGCAATATTAA
This sequence comes from Dalotia coriaria, assembly GCF_025399875.1. Classification (NCBI taxonomy): domain Eukaryota; kingdom Metazoa; phylum Arthropoda; class Insecta; order Coleoptera; family Staphylinidae; genus Dalotia; species Dalotia coriaria. The sequence continues at coordinate 1,609 of NW_027045724.1, forward strand.
TAAAAACGAATAATAAAAATTTCGTCATTTTTAGCCGCTGTTTTACCGCTGATTCAAAGCGCAGATTAAAAGCAAAACGTGCTGTTTTGCTAAAATAAGCATTTTCAAGCATTTTAGATCGTTGAAATCGTTCAAATAGAAGCAATATTAATAAAAACGAATAATAATAAAAAATTCGTCGTTTTATGCTGTTTACGCGTTAAAACGCAGATTAAAGCTCAAAACGATGCTGTTTTTGCTTAAAATAAGCGCATTTTTCAAGCATTTTAGATCATTGAAATCGTTCAAATAGACGCAATATTAATAAAAAACCGAATAATAAAAATTCGTCGTTTTTATTCTGTTTTTTCGCGTTCAAAACGCAGATTAAAGCTCAAACGTGCTGTTTTGCTTCAAAATAAAACATTTTCAAGCATTTTAGATCGTTGAAATCGTTCAAATAGAAGCAATATTGGCAAAAACAGCGAATAATAAAAAATTCGTGAACATGCTTTTGTTTTGCGAGTTAAAGAGCTGGATTCAGCTCAACGTTAACATTTTTGTTAAAATAAAACATTTTCAACATTTTAGATCGTTGAAATCGTTCAAATAGAAGCAATATTAATAAAAACGGGAATAATACAAAAAAATTCGTCGCTTTTAGTAGCACCGTTTTACGCGTTAAAACGCAGATTAAAAGCTCAAAACGATGCTGTTTTGCTAAAATAAGCATTTTCAAGCATTTTGGGTGTTGGGAAATCGTTCAAATAGACGCAATATTAATAAAAACGAATAATAAAAATTTCGTCACGTTTTTATGCTGTTTTACGCGATTAAAACGCAGATTAAACTCAAAACATTGCTGTTTTGCTAAAATAAACATTTTCAAGCATTTAGATCGTTGGAAATCGTTCAAAATGAACGCAATATTAATAAAAACGAATAATAAAAAATTTCGTCGTTTTATGCTGCAATTTTTACGCGTTAAAACGCAGATTAAAGCTCAAAACGTGCTGTTTTGCTAAAATAAAAGCATTTTCAAACATTTTAGATCATTTGAAATCGTTCAAATAGAATCAATATTAATAAAAACGAATAATAAAAAATTCGTCGTTTTTATGCTGTTTTACACTTACGTTAAAACGCAGATTAAAAGCTCAAAACGTGCTGTTTTGCTAAAATAACATTTTTCAAGCATTTTGAATCGTTGAAATCGTTCAAATAGACGCAATAAAATAAAACGAATAATAGAAATTTCGTGTTTTATGCTGTTTACGCGTTAAAACGCCAGAATAAAACTCAGCAATGCTGTTTTGCTTAAATAAGCATTTTCAAGCACATTTTTAGATCGTTGGAAATCGTTCAAATAGACACTAATATTAATAAAAACGAATAATAAAAATTTCGTCACGTTTTTTTTACATGCTGTTTTACGCGTTAAAACGCAGATTAAAACTCAAATCGTGCTGTTTTGCTAAGATAAGCATTTTCAAGCATTTTAAGATCGTTGAAATCGTTAAAATACCGAGCAATATAAATAAAAAACGAATAATAAAATTCGTCGTTTTTATGCTGTTTTACGCGTTAAAACGCAGATTAAAACAAACGTGCTGTTTTGCTTTCAAAATTAAAACATTTTTCAAGCATTTTAGATCGTTGAAATCGTTCAAATAGACGCAATAAAATAAAAACGAATAATAAAAATTTCGTCGTTTTTAAAAGCTGTTTTACGCGTTAAAACGCAGAATAAAACTCAAAACGATGCTGTTTTGCTAAAATAAGCATTTTTCAAGCATTTGAATCGTTGAAATCGTTCAAATAGACGCAATATTAATAAAACGAATAATAAAAATTTCACGTCGTTTTTTACATGCTGTTTACGCGTTAAAACGCAGATTAAAAGCTCAAATCATTGCTGTTTTGCTAAAATAAGCATTTTCAAGCATTTTAAATCGTTGAAGTCGTTCAAATGCGAGCAATATTAATAAAAACGAATAATAAAAAATCGTCGTTTTTATGCTGTTTTACGCGTTAGAAACGCAGATTAAAGCTTTCAAAACGTGCTGTTTTTGCGCTAAATAAGCATTTTCAAGCATTTTGGGTCGTTGAAATCATCAAATAGACGCAATATTAATAAAAACGAATAATAAAAATTTCGTCGTTTTATGCTGTTTTACGCGTTAAAGCGATTAAAGCTCAAAACGTGCTGTTTTGCTAAAATAAGCATTTTCAGCATTTTAGATCGTTGAAATCGTTCAAATAGAAGCAATATTAATAAAAACGAATAATAAAAAATTGCGTCGCTTTTTATGCTGTTTTACGCATTAAAACGCAGATTAAAACTCAAAACGTGTGCTGTTTTGCTAAAATAAGCATTTTCAAGCATTTTAGATCGTTGAAATCGTTCAAATAGAACAATATTAATAAAAACAGATAATAAAAAAATTCGTCACGTTTTTTTACATGCTGTTTTACGCGTTAAAACGCAGGAATAAAGCTCAAAACATTCTTTGTTTTGCTAAAAATAAGCATTTTTCAGAAGCATTTTAGATCGTTGAAATCGTTCCAAATAGACGCAATATTAATAAAAGACGAATAATAAAAATTTCGTCGTTTTTTTATGCTGTTTTACGCGTTAAAACGCCAGATTAAAGCTCCAATAGTGCTGTTTTGCTAAAATAAGCATTTTCAGGAATTTTTAGATCGTTGAAATCGTTTCAAATGAAATAGCAATAATAATAAAAGGCGAATAATAAAAATTCGTCGTTTTTTATGCTGTTTTGCGCGTTAAACGCAGATTAAAAGCTCAAACGTGCTGTTTGCTAAAATAAGCGCATTTTCAAGCATTTTTAGATCGTTGAAATCGTTCAAATAGACGCAATAAAATAAAAACGAATAATAAAAATTTCGTCGTTTTTGTAACTTGTTTTGCGCGTTAAAACGCAGAATAAAGCTCAAGCGATGCTGTTTTGCTAAAACAAGCATTTTCAAACATTTTTAGATCGTTGAAATCGTTCAAATAGAAGCAATATTAATAAAAACGAATATAAAAATCCGCCGTTTTGGCGTAACATGACTTACGCGTTAAAACGCAGATTAAACTTCAAAACGTGCTGTTTTTGCTAAAATTAAGCATTTTCAAGCATTTTTAGATCGTTGAAATCGTTCAAATAGACGCAATATTAATAAAACGAATAATACAAATTTCGTCGTTTTTATGCTGTTTTACGAGTTAAAACGCAGATTAAAAAGCTCAAAACGTGCTGTTTGCTAAAATAAGCATTTTCAAGCATTTTTAGATCGTTGAAATCGTTCAAAATAGAGCAATATTAATAAAAGGCGAATAATAAAAATTTACGTCGTTTTTGTACTGTATTACGTTAAGAAACGCAGATTAAGAAAACTCAAAACGTGCTGTTTTTGCTAAAATAACATTTTCAAGCATTTTTAGATCGTTGAAATCGTTCAAATAGACACAATAAAAATAAAAGCGAATAATAAAAAATTTCGTCGTTTTTATGCCGTTTTACGCGTTAAAACGCAGAATAAAAGCTCAAAACGTGCTGTTTTGCTTCAAAATAAGCATTTTCAAGCATTTTAGATCGCGTTGGAAATCGTTTCAAATGGGCGTACGTATAATAAAACAGATAATAAAAATTTCGTCGTTTTATGCTGTGGCCACACGCGTTAAACGCAGATTAAAGCTCAAATCGTGCTGTTTTAGCACAAAATAAGCATTTCCGGCATTTTAAATCCCGTTGAAATCGTTTCAAATAGAAGCAATATTAATAAAAACGAATAATAAAAATTCGTCGTTTTATGCTGTATTACGCGTTAAAACGCAGATTAAAAACTCAAAACATTGCTGTTTGCCACAAAATAAGCATTTTCAAGCATTTTTAGATCATTGAAATCGTTCAAATGGGCACAATAAAAATAAAAAACGAATAATAAAATTTCGTCGTTTTATGCCGTTTTACGCGTTAAAACGCGCAGATAAAGCTCTCAAAACGTGCTGTTTTTGCTTCAAAATAAGCATTTTCAAGCAGGCGCAGATCGTTGAAATCGTTCAAATAGACGCAATAGTAATAAAACGAATAATAAAATTTCGTCCGTTTTTATGCTGTTTTACGCACGTTAAAACGCGAGATTAAAGAAACTCAAAAAATCGTGCTGTTTTGCTTGCTTTAAAATAAGCATTTTCAAGCGATTTTAAATCGTTGAAATCGTTCAAATAGACGCAATAAAATAAAAACGAATAATAAAATTTCGTCGTTTTTAGCATGCTGTTTTTACGCGTTAAAACGCAGAATAAAGCTCAAAACGTGCTGTTTTGCTAAAATAAAGCATTTTTCAGCATTTTTAGATCGTTGAAATCGTTCAAATAGAAGCAATATTGATTAAAAAACGAATAATAAAATTTCGTCGTTTTTATGCTGTTTTACGCGAATTAAAACGCAGATTAAAACTCAAAACGCTGTTTTGCTAAAATAAAGCATTTTTCAAGTATTTTTTAGATCCCGTGGAAATCGTTTAAATAGAAGCAATATTAATAATAAAAACGAAGATAATAAAAATTCGTCATTTTTATGCTTATTATACGCGTTAAATTGCAGATTAAAAGCTCAAAACGTACTGTTTTGCTAAAATAAAGCATTTTCAAGCATTTTTAAGATCGTTAAATCACGTTTCAAATAGACGCAATATTAATAAAAACAAATAATAAAAAATTTCGTCGTTTTATGCTGTTTTACGCGTTAAACGCAGAATAAAGCTCAAAACGTGCTGTTTTTGCTTAAATAAAGCATTTTTCAAGCATTTTAGATCGTTGGAAATCGTTCAAATAAGGAGCGCAATATTAATAAAAACGAATAATAAAAATTTCGTCGTTTTATGCTGTTTTACGCGTTAAAACGCAGATTAAGCCTCAAATCGTGCTGTTTGCTAAAATAAGCATTTTCAAGCATTTTAAATCGTTGAAATCGTTCAAATAAGACGCAATAAAAATAAAAACGAATAATAATAAAAATTTCGTCGTTTTTTATGCTGTTTTTACGCGTTAAAACGCAGAATAAAGCTCAAAACGTGCTGTTTTGCTAAAAATAAGCATTTTCAAGCATTTTAGATCGTTGAAATCGTTCAAATAGAAGCAATATTAAAAAACGAATAATAAAAAATTTCGTCGTTTTTTTATGCTGTTTTACGCGTTAAAACGCAGATTAAAACTCAAAACTGATACGCTTTAAAATAGCATTTTCAAAAGTATTTTTAGATCGGTAAAATCCCGTTTAAATAGAAGCAATATTAATAAAAACGAATAATAAAAAAAATTCGTCATTTTATGCTGTTATACGCGTTAAATTGCAGATTAAAGCTCAAAACGTACTGTTTTTGCTTTCCGATAAAATTTTCAAGCATTTTTAGATCGGTGAAATCGTTCAAAATAGAAGCAATATTAAAAAAACGAATAATAAAATTTCGTCGTTTTATGCCTGCTGCGCGTTAAAACGCAGATTAAAGCTCAAAACGTGCTGTTTTTGCTAAATAGCATTTTCAAGTATTTTAGATCGTGGAAATCGTTTTAAATAGAAGCAATATTAATAAAACGAATAATAAAAATTCGTCATTTTGGCCAACATTTATACGCGTTAAAATTGCAGATTAAAGCTCAAAACGTACTGTTTTGCTAAAATAAGCATTTTCAAGCATTTTTAGATCGTTGAAATCCTCGTTCAAATAGACGCAATATTAATAAAAACAAATAATAAAAATTTCGTCGTTTTATGCTGTTTTTACGCGTTAAAACGCAGAATAAAACTCAAAACGTGCTGTTTTGCTTAAATAAAGCATTTTCAGAAGCATTTTAGATCGTTGAAATCGTTCAAATAAAGACGCAATATTAATAAAAACGAATAATAAAATTTCGTCGTTTTTTATGCTGTTTTACGCGTTAAAACGCAGATTAAGCTCAAATCGTGCTGTTTTGCTTTAAAATAAGCATTTCAGAAGCATTTTAAATCGTTGAAATCGTTCCAGATAGACGCAATAAGTAAAAACGAATAATAAAAATTTCGTCGTTTCGCTTGTTTACGCGTTAAAACGCAGAATGAAATCAAAACGTGCTGTTTTGCACAAAATAAGCATTTTCAAGCATTTTTAGATCCCGTTGAAATCGTTCAAATAGACGCAATATTAATAAAAAACAAATAATAAAAAATTTATCGTTTTATGCTGTTTTGCGCGTTAAACGCAGATTAAAACTCAAAAACGTGCTGTTTTGCACAAAATAAGCATTTTCCGGCATTTTTAGATCGTTGAAATCGTTTCAAATACGGTAATATTAAAAACGGAATAATAAAAAATTTCGTCGTTTTTATGCTGTTTTGCGCGTTAAAACGCAGATTAAAATACTCAAAACGTGCTGTTTTTGCTAAAATAAGCATTTTCAAGTATTTTAGATCGTGGAAATCGTTTTAAATGAAGCAATAGTAATAAAGCAGGCCAACAAAAATTCGTCATTTTTTATGCTGTTATACGCGTTAAATTGCGAATTAAGCTCAAAACGTACTGTTTTGCTAAAATAAGCATTTTCAGAAGCATTTTTAGATCGTTGAAATCGTTCAAATAGACGCAATATTAATAAAAACGAATAATAAAAATTTCGTCGTTTTTATGCTGTTTTACGCGTTAAAACGCAGAATAAAACTCAAAACGTGCTTTATTTTAGCCGTAAGCATTTTCAAGCATTTTAGATCGTTGAAATCGTTCAAATAGACGCAATATTAATAAAACAGATAATAAAAAAGAATTTCGTCGTTTTTTTTATGCTGTTTTACGCGTTAAAAACACGAAGATTAAAAGCTCAAATCGTGCTGTTTGCTAAAAATAAGCATTTTCAAGCATTTTAGATCGTTGAAATCGTTCAAATAGAAGCAATATTAATAAAAACGAATAGCCAAAAAAATTCGTCGTTTTTGTAACTTGTTTTACGCATTCAAAACGCAAATTTAAAACTCAAAACATTGCTGTTTTGCTAAAATAAGCATTTTCAAGCATTTTTAGATCGTTAAGAATGCGTTCAAATAGACGCAATAAAATAAAAACGGAATATGTAAAATTTCACGTCGTTTTTTATGCTGTTTACGCGTTAAAACGCAGAATAAGAAAGCTCAAAACGTGCTGTTTTGCCTAAAGATAAGCATTTTTCAAGCATTTTAGATCGTTGAAATCCGTTCAAATAGAAGCAATATTAATAAAAAACGAATAATAAAAAATTCGTCGTTTTATGCTGTTTTTACGCCGTTAAACGCAGAATAAGCTCAAAACGTGCTGTTTTTGCTAAAATTAAACATTTTCCAGCATTTTAAATGGTTGAAAATCGTTTTCATAAGACTGGTAAAGCAATAAAAACGAATAATAAAATTCGTGTTTTTATGCTGTTTTACGCGGTTAAAACGCAGATTAAAGCTCAAAACGTGCTGTTTTGCTAAAATAAGCATTTTCAAGCATTTAAGATCGTTGAAATCGTTCAAATAGAAGCAATATTAGCTAAAACGAATAATAAATTCGTCGTTTTATGCTGTTTTACGCGTTAAACGCAGATTAAACCTCAAAACATTACTGTTTTGCTAAAATAAACATTTTTCAAGCATTTTAGATCGATTTGAAATCGTTCAAATAGACGCAATATTAATAAAAACAGATAATAAAATTTCGTCGTTTTTATGCTGTTTTTACGCGTTAAAACGCAGATTAAAACTCAAAACGTGTGCTGTTTTGCTAAAATAAGCATTTTCAAGCAGTACACAAGATCGTTGAAATCGTTCAAATAGAAACAATAGTAATAAAAACGAATAATAAAAATTCGTCGTTTTATGCTGTTTACGCGTTAAAAACGCAGATTAAACCTCAAAACGTGCTGTTTTGCTAAAAATAAACATTTTCAAGCATTTTAGATCCCGTTGAAATCGTTCAAAATAGACGCAATATTAATAAAAACGGAATAATAAAAATTTCGTCGTTTTTTATGCTGTTTTTTAACGTTAAAACGCAGATTAAAACTCAAAACGTGCCATTTTGCTAAAATAAGCATTTTCAAAATTTTAGATCGTTGAAATCGTTCAAATAGAGCAATATTAATAAAAACGATTAATAAAAAATTCGTCGTTTTATGCTGTTTTACGCGTTAAAACGCAGATTAAAACTCAAACGTGCTGTTTTGCTAAAATAAGCATTTTTCAAGCATTTTTAGATCGTTGGGAAATCACGTTCAAATAGACGCAATAGTAATAAAACGAATAATAAGAATTTCCGTCGTTTTTTATGCTGTTTACGCGTTAAACGCAGATTAAAACTCAAAACATTGCTGTTTTGCTAAAATAAGCATTTTCAAAATTTTAGATCGGTAAAATCGTTCAAAATGACAATAATAAAACGAATAATAAAAAAAAATTTAAATCGTTTTTATGCTGTTTTACGCGTTAAAACGCAGATTAAAAGCTCAAAACGTGCTGTTTTGCTAAAATAGCAAATTTTCAAGCATTTTAGATCGTTGAAATCCGTTCAAAATAGACGCAATAAAATAAAACGAATAATAAAGAATTTCGTCCGTTTTTTATGCTGTTTACGCGTTAAAACGCAGAATACGGCTTCAAAAACGTGCTGTTTGCTTTAAAATAAAGCATTTTCAAGCATTTTTAGATCGTTTGAAATCGTTCAAATAGAAGCAATATTAATAAAAAAGCGAATAATAAAAAATTCGTCGTTTTATGCTGTTTTACGAGTTAAAACGCAGATTAAAGCTCAAACGTCTGTTTTTTCTAAAATAAGCATTTTTGCATTTTAGATCGTTTAAATCGTTCAAATAGAAGCAATATTAATAAAAAAAAGAATAAAAAAATTCGTCGTTTTATGCTGTTTTACGCGTTAAAAAGCAGATTAAACTCAAAAAGTGCTGTTTTGCTTAAAAAAGATTTTCAAGCATTTTGATCGTTTAAATTGTTCAAAAGACGCAAATTAAAAAAACGAATAAAAAGTCGTTTTTATGCTGTTTTACGCGTTTAAAAAGCAGATTAAAACTCAAAATGCTGTTTTGCTAAAAAAAGCATTTTCAACATTTTAATCGATGAAAACCAAATAGAAGCAATATTAATAAAAAAAGAATAATAAAAAATTGTCGTTTTTTTTGCTGTTTTACGCGTTAAAACGCAGATTAAACTCAAAAAGTGCTGTTTTGCAAAATAAGCATTTTCGCATTTTTATCGTTGAAATCGTTCAAATAGAAGCAATATTAATAAAAAAAAATAAAAAAGTCGTCGTTTTTTTGCTGTTTTACGCGTTTAAAAAGCAGATTAAACCTCAAAAAGCTGTTTTGTAAAAAAACATTTTCAAGCATTTTTTATCGTTGAAACGTTCAAAAGACGCAATTTATTAAAAACGAATAAAAAAAATTTCGTCGTTTTATGCTGTTTACCCTTAAAACGCAGATTAAAGCTCAAAACGTGCTGTTTTGCTAAAATAAGCATTTTCAAGAATTTTTTGATCGTTGAAACGTTCAAATAGAAGCAATATTAATAAAAAAAGAAATTAAAAATTCGTTGTTTTATGTGTTTACGCGTTAAAACGCAGATTAAAAACTCAAAACGTGCTGTTTTTAAAATAAAAATTTTCGCTTTTTGATCGTTGAAATCGTTCAAATAGACGCAATAAAAAAAAAACGAATAAAAATTTCGTCATTTTATTTGTTTTACGCTTTAAAAAGCAGAATAAAAAATCAAAAAAGCGTTTTGCTAAAAAACATTTTTAAACATTTTTTGACGTTGAAACGTTCAAAAGAACAATATTAATAAAAACGAATAATAAAAAAAACCCCTTTTATGTTTTTTTTACCCTTAAAACGCAGATTAAACTCAAAAAGGGTGTTTTGCTAAAATAACATTTTCAAGCATTTTAGATCGTTGAAATCGTTCAAATAGACGCATTTAAAAAAAAACGTAATAAAAAATTTTGTCGTTTTTGGTTTTACGCGTTAAAACGAGATTAAAGCCAAAAAGTGCTGTTTTGCTTAAAAGATTTTTAAGCATTTTGATCGTTTAAATCGTTCAAATAGAAGCAAATTAATAAAAAAAGAATAATAAAAAAATTTGTCGTTTTATGCTGTATTACCCGGGGTTAAAAAAGCAGATTAAAGCTCAAAAAGTGCTGTTTTTTAAAAAAAGCATTTTCAAGCATTTTGATCGTTGAAATCGTTCAAAAGACAAAAAAAATAAAAAAAAAAATAAAAATTTCGTCTTTTATGCCTTTTTCGCGTTTAAAAAGCAGAATAAAAATCAAAACGTGCTGTTTTGCTAAAAATAAATTTTGCATTTTAGATCAAACGTTCAAAAGACGCAAATTAATAAAAACGAATAATAAAAATTTCGTCGTTTTTTTGCTGTTTTCCCGTTAAACGCAGATTAAACTCAAAATGCTGTTTTTAAAAAAAGCATTTTCGCATTTTAGATCGTTGAAATCGTTCAAATAGAAGTAAAAAACCAATAATAAAAAAATTTGTCGTTTTTTGTGTTTTTTGCTTTAAAAAGCAGATTAAAAACCAAAAAGTGCTGTTTGCTAAAATAAGCATTTTCAAGCATTTTTTGATCGTTGAAACGTTCAAAAGACGCAATATTAATAAAAACGAATAATAAAAAAGTGTTTTTTTTTTTGGTTTTTTCGCGTTAAAACGCAGATTAAAAACTCAAAACGTGCTGTTTTGCTAAAATAAGCATTTTCAAGCATTTTGATCGTTGAAATGTTCAAAAAAACGCAAAAAAAAATAAAAAAAAAAAATAAAAATTTGCCCTTTTATGTGTTTTCGCGTTAAACGCAGAATAAAATCAAACGGCTGTTTTTCTTAAATAAGCATTTTCAAGCATTTTAGATCGTTGAAATCGTTCAAATAGACGCCAAAATTTAAAAAAAACGAAAATTTTGTCTTTTATGTTTTTTTCCCTTAAACGCGGTTAAAACTCAAAACGTGCTGTTTTGCTAAAATAAGCATTTTCAACATTTTAGATCGTTGAAACGTTCAAATAGAAGAAATTAAAAAAAACGAATAAAAAAAATTGTCGTTTTTATTGTTTTCCCTTAAAAGCAGATTAAAGCTCAAAATTTCTGTTTTGCTAAAAAAAGCATTTTCAAGCATTTTGATCTTTTAAATCGTTCAAAAAAAACGCAATAAAAATAAAAACGAAAAATAAAAAATTTTTCGTTTTTTTGTTTTTTTACGCGTTAAAACGCAGAATAAAGCTCAAAACGTTGTTTTGCTAAAATAAGCATTTTCAAGAAGATCGTTGAAATCGTTCAAATAGACCCAAATTAATAAAAACGAATAATAAAAAACGTCGTTTTTATGTGTTTTTCGCGTTAAAACGCAGATTAAAGCAAATCGTGCTGTTTTGCTAAAATAAGCTTTTTTTAAACTTTTTAAAACGTTTGGGCGTTCAAATAGAAGAATATTAATAAAAACGAATAATAAAAAATTTCGTTTTATTTGTTTTTCGCGTTAAAACGCAGATTCTCAAAAAGGGTGTTTTGCTAAAATAAGCATTTTCAAGCTTTTTTGATCGTTGAAATCGTTCAAAAGCGCAATAAAAAAAAAAACGAATAAAATTTTTGTTTTTTTGTGTTTTTCCCTTAAAACGCAGAATAAACTCAAAAAGGCTGTTTTTCTAAAAAAAAGCATTTTCAAACTTTTAGATCGTTGAAATCGTTCAAATGACGCAAATTAATAAAAACGAATAATAAAAATTTTGTCGTTTTTTTTGCTGTTTTACGCGTTAAAACGCAGATTAAAGCTCAAATCGTGCTGTTTTGCTAAAATAAGCATTTTCGCATTTTTGATCGTTGAAATCGTTCAAATAGAAGCAAAATTTAAAAAAAACGAATAAAAAAATTCGTCGTTTTTATGTGTTTTTCGCTTAAAACGCAGATTAAAAGCTCAAACGTGCTGTTTTTCTAAAATAAGCATTTTTAAGCATTTTAGATCGTTGAAATCGTTTAAATAGAAGCAAATTTAAAAAAAACGAATAATAAAAAAAAGTCGTTTTCGTTTTTTCGCGTTAAAAAAGCAGATTAAAACCAAACGTTGTTTTGTAAAAAAGATTTTCAAGATTTTTGATCGTTGAAATCGTTCAAAAGACGCAAATTAATAAAAAAGAATAATAAAAATTTCGAAAACTGGAGGTAGTAAAGGGGGGGGAGTATAAGCTGAGTAAAGTTGAAACACTTACGGTACGCTAATATAAAAATACAATACAATACAATACGACAAATTCGCGTCTTGAAAAAAACCGTTGTATATCCCTGGGAGGTCAATGCAATTTGTCGCCGTGGTGTGCTGATGGGGCCCTAATGGTCGAAATAGCTATCCACATCAGGCTTGAAAATGCTTGCATTGACTTCAATGGTTTTAAAAAAATCGTTTTGGCGATAGGGGTATAGCGTACGTAAGGTTTTCTTAACTTTTTCCCATACTCACCCTCTCGTACTACCTACCTTGTATTTCAATCTTTGCCTGCGGTAACTTCATTCCACCGTTGGGGACTGACAAACCCCGCGTCTTGAATAAGCCCGTTGTATATAAGAGGGGGTCAAGGGATTTGTCGCCAGTAGGTGGCTGAGACCCCAATGGTGAAAAGCTATCCACATCAGGCTTGACAAATACTTCATTGCGAATGGTTTAGTAAAAAAAATCGTTTTGGCGATATTGTGAGGGGATACGTACAGTAAGGTTTACTTAACTTTACTCAAAAAAAATTTCAGTTTTATGTGTTTTACGCGTTAAAAGCAAAAAAAGCTCAAAACTGCTGTTTTTCTAAAATAAGCATTTTCAAGCATTTTAGATCTGAAATCTTCAAATAGACGCAAATTTAAAAAAACGAATAATAAAAAATTTTTTCGTTTTATGCTGTTTTACCCGGGCAAACGCAGATTAAAACTCAAAACGTGCTGTTTTCAAATTTAAACATTTTCAAGCATTTTAGATCGTTGAAATCGTTCAAAAGGCAATATTAATAAAAACGAATAAAAAAAATTAGCCGTTTTATGATGTTTTTCCGTTAAACGGATTAAAGCTCAAACGTGCTGTTTTGCTAAAATAAGCATTTTCAAGCATCAGATCGTTTAAATCGTTCAAATAGACGCAATATTAATAAAAACGAATAATAAAAATTTCGTCGTTTTTGCTTTTTTACGCGTTAAAAAGAGATTAAAGCTCAAACTTGCTGTTTTGCTAAAAAAAGCATTTTCGCATTTTTTGATCGTTAAATCGTTCAAATAGAAACAATATTAATAAAAACGAAAAATAAAAAGTCGTTTTATGTGTTTTACGCTTTAAAAAGCAGAATAAATCAAAACGGGTATTTTGCTAGAATAAGCCTTTTCGCATTTTAGACGTTAAATCGTTCAAAAGAAATATTAAAAAAAACGAATAATAAAAAATTTTGTCGTTTTTTTTGCTGTTTTGCGTTAAAACGCAGATTAAAGCTCAAATCGTGCTGTTTTGCTAAAAAAGCATTTTTGCATTTTTAAAACGTTTAAATCGTTCAAATAGAAGAAAAAAAAACGAAAAATAAAAATTCTCGTTTTATGTGTTTTACGCGTTAAAAAAGCAGATTAAAGCCAAACGTGCTGTTTTCAAAATGATTTTTGTTTTTTGATCGTGAAACGTTCAAATAGACGCAAAAAATAAAAAATAATAAAAAAATTTTGTCGTTTTATGTTTTTTTGCGTTTAAAAAGCCCGATTAAAACTCAAAAAGTGCTGTTTTGCTAAAATAACATTTTTAAGCATTTTAATCGTTGCAACGTTCAAATGCGCAAATTAATAAAACGAATAATAAAAAAATTTTGTCGTTTTATGCGTTTTACGCGTTAAAAAGCAGATTAAAGCTCAAAAAGTGCGTTTTTTCTAAAATAAGATTTTCAAGCATTTTAAGTTGAAATCGTTCAAATAGAATCAATATTAATAAAAAAGAAAAATAAAAATTTGTCGTTTTTTTGTGTTTTTCCCTTAAAACGCAGATTAAACTCAAAAAAGCGTTTTGCTAAAATAAGCATTTTCGCTTTTGATCGTTGAAACGTTAAATAAAAATATTAATAAAAAAAGAATAATAAAAAAATTTTCGTTTTAATGTTTTAGCGTTAAAAAGCAGATTAAACTCAAAAAGTGCTGTTTTTCTTAAAAATTTTGCATTTTAGATCGTTTTAAATCGTTCAAATAGAAGCAAATTTTTAAAAAAACGAATAATAAGAAATTCGTCGTTTTTTGTTTTACGCGTTAAACGCAGATTAAACTCAAAACGTGCTGTTTTTAAAATAAGCATTTTCGCATTTTGATCTTTGAAATCGTTCAAAAGACGCAATAAAATAAAAAAAGAATAATAAAAATTTCTTCGTTTTTTTGCTGTTTTTCGCGTTAAAAAGCAAAAAATTTAAACGGGTTTTTTTGCTAAAATAAGCACGCATTTTAGATCGTTAAATCGTTCAACAGACGCAAAAAAAATAAAAACGAATAAAAAAATTTTTCGTTTTTTTGTTTTTTACGCGTTAAAACGCGTAAAGCTCAAAACGGCTGTTTTGCTTAAAAAAGCATTTTTAAGCATTTTAGATCGTTGAAATCTTTAAAAGGAATAAAATAAAAACGAATAAAAAAAAATTTGTCGTTTTATGTGTTTTACGCTTTAAAAACCGAAAAAACTCAAAACGTGCGTTTTCAAAATAACATTTTCGCATTTTAGATCGTTGAAATCGTTCAAAAAGCAATATTAATAAAAACGAAAAAAAAAATTCGTCGTTTTTTTTGTGTTTTACGCGTTAAAACGGTTAAAGCTCAAAAAGTGCTGTTTTGCTAAATGCATTTTCAAGAGATCGTTTAAATCGTTCAAAAGAACTATTAATAAAAAAAGAATAATAAAAAAAATTTTGTTTTTAGCTGTTTTACGCGTTAAACGGATTAAAAAACTCAAAAAAGGCTGTTTTTTAAAAAAAGTTTTAAAAAATTTAGATCGTTGAAATCGTCAAAGGAAATTAAAAAAAAACGAATAATAAAAATTTGTCGTTTTATGCTGTTTTACCCTTAAAAAGAATAAAAACTCAAAACGGGGTTTTTGCTAAAAAAAGCATTTTTAAGCATTTTAGACTTTAAATCGTTCAAATAGAAGCAAATAAAAAAAAAAACGAATAAAAAAACGTCGTTTTTTTGTTTTTTTAGCTTCGCAGATTAAAGCTCAAAACGTCTGTTTTCAATAGCATTCAAGCATTTTAGATCGTTGAAATCGTTCAAAAGAAGCAAAAATTTAAAAAAAAACGAATAATAAAAAATTTTTGTCGTTTTTATGCGTTTTTCCCTTAAAACGCAGATTCTCAAAACGTGCTGTTTTGCTAAAATAACATTTTTGCAAGATCGTTGAAGTCGTTTAAATGGGGGCAATATTAATAAAAACGAATAATAAAAATTTTGTCGTTTTATGCTGTTTTACGCGTTAAAACGCAGATTAAAGCTCAAAACGTGCTGTTTTGCTAAAATAAGCATTTTCAAGCATTTTAGATCGTTGAAATCGTTCAAATAGAAGCAATATTAATAAAAACGAATAATAAAAATTCGTCGTTTTTAGCTGTTTTACGCGTTAAAACGCAGATTAAAGCTCAAAACGTGCTGTTTTGCTAAAATAAGCATTTTCAAGCATTTTAGATCGTTGAAATCGTTCAAATGAGCAATATTAATAAAAACGAATAATAAAAATTTCGTCGTTTTTATGCTGTTTTACGCGTTAAAACGCAGATTAAAGCTCAAAACGTGCTGTTTTGCTAAAATAAGCATTTTCAAGCATTTTAGATCGTTGAAATCGTTCAAATAGAAGCAATATTAATAAAAACGAATAATAAAAATTTCGTCGTTTTTATGCTGTTTTACGCGTTAAAACGCTGATTAAAAGCTCAAAACGTGCTGTTTTGCTAAAATAAAGCATTTTAAAGCATTTTAGATCGTTGAAATCGTTCAAATAGACGCAATATTAATAAAAACGAATAATAAAAATTTGTCGTTTTATGCTGTTTTACGCGTTAAAACGCAGATTAAAAACTCAAAACGTGCTGTTTTGCTAAAATAAGCATTTTCAAGCATTTTAGATCGTTGAAATCGTTCAAATAGAAGCAATATTAATAAAAACGAATAATAAAAATTTCGTCGTTTTATGCCGTTTTACGCGTTAAAACGCAGATTAAAGCTCAAAACGTGCTGTTTTGCTAAAATAAGCATTTTCAAGCATTTTAGATCGTTGAAATCGTTCAAAAGAAGCAATATTAATAAAAACGAATAATAAAAATTCGTCGTTTTTATGCTGTTTTATGTGTTAAAACGCAGATTAAAAGCTCAAAACGTGCTGTTTTGCTAAAATAAGCATTTTCAAGCATTTTAGATCGTTGAAATCGTTCAAATAGAAACAATATTAATAAAAACGAACAATAAAAATTCGTCGTTTTATGCCGTTTTACGCGTTAAAACGCAGATTAAACCTCAAAACGTGCTGTTTTGCTAAAATAAGCATTTTCAAGCATTATAGATCGTTGAAATCGTTCAAATAGGCGCAATATTAATAAAAACGAATAATAAAAATTGCGTCGTTTTATGCTGTTTTACGCGTTAAAACGCAGATTAAAGCTCAAAACGTGCTGTTTTGCTAAAATAAGCATTTTCAAGCATTTTAGATCGTTGAAATCGTTCAAATAGAAGCAATATTAATAAAAACGAATAATAAAAATTCGTCGTTTTATGCTGTTTTACGCGTTAAAACGCAGATTAAAGCTCAAAACGTGCTGTTTTGCTAAAATAAGCATTTTCAAGCATTTTAGATCGTTGAAATCGTTCAAATAGAAGCAATATTAATAAAAAACGAATAATAAAAATTCGTCGTTTTATGCTGTTTTACGCTTTAAAACGCAGATTAAAGCTCAAAACGTGCTGTTTTGCTAAAATTAGCATTTTCAAGCATTTTAGATCGTTGAAATCGTTCAAATAGACGCAATAAAAATAAAAACGAATAATAAAAATTTCGTCGTTTTTTTTGCTGTTTTTTCGCGTTAAAACGCAGAGTAAAGCCCCAAACAAAGCTGTTTTGCCAAAAAAAAAGCATTTTCAAGCATTTTTTGATCGTTGAAATCGTTTTAAAAGAAGCAATATTAATAAAAAAAGAATAATAAAAATTCGTCGTTTTTTTTGTTTTTTTACGCGTTAAAACGCAGATTAAACCTCAAAACGTGCTGTTTTGGGTAAAAAAAGCATTTTCAACATTTTTTTTCGTTTAAAAAATTTTAAAAGGACCAATTTTTTAAAAAAGAATAATAAAAATTTCGTCGTTTTTTTGTTTTTTTACGCGTTAAACGCAGATTAAAACTCAAAAAATTCCGTTTTGCTTACGCTTTTTTTTCAAGCATTTTTTGATCCCTTGAAATGTTTTGGGAAAAAAGCAAATTTAAAAAAAACGAATAAAAAAATTTGTCGTTTTTTTTCTGTTTTCCCCGTTAAAACCTTTAAAACCTTTAAAAAGTGCTGTTTTGGGGAAAAATTTGCATTTTTTAAGCATTTTAGGGTCGTTGGTCGTTCAAATAGACGCAATATTAATAAAAAAGAACAATAAAAAAATTTTTCGTTTTAAAACTGTTTTTTCCCCGTTGGGGGGGTTGCCCCAAAACGGCTGTTTTGCTAAATGGGATTTTCGGCATTTTGATCGTTGAAATCGTTTTAAATAGAAGCAATATTAATAAAAAAGAATAAAAAAAAATCTTTGTTTTTTGCTGTTTTCGCGTTAAAAAGCAGATTAAAACCCCAAAACGTGCTGTTTTGCAAAAATAAGCATTTTCAAGCAAGATCGTTTAAATCGTTCAAAAAAAGAAACTTTAAAAAAAAACGAATAATAAAAAATTTCGTCGTTTTTTTGCTGTTTTACCCCGTTAAAACGGGAGATTAAAACTCAAAACGGCTGTTTTGCTAAAATAAGCATTTTCCCAAACATTTTAGTCGTTGGGAAAAAGTTCAAATAGACGCAAAAAAAAAAAAAAACGAATAATAAAAATTTCGTCGTTTTTTTGCTGTTTTACGCGTTAAAAAATTGGGTCAAAAAGTGGGTGTTTTGCTAAAAAAAAACATTTTCAAGCATTTTTTGATCGTTTAAATCGTTTTAAATGACCCCAATATTAATAAAAAAAAAGAATAATTAAAAAATTTGCCTTTTTTTATGCTGTTTTACGCGTTAAAACGCAGATTAAAACTCAAAAAACGTGCTGTTTGGCTTAAAAAAGGCATTTTTTAAAAACATTTTAGATCGTTGAAATGTTCAAATAGAAGAATATTTAATAAAACGAAAATAAAAATTTATCGTTTTTTTTTGCTGTTTTTCGGTTAAAAAGCAGGTTGGGGGCCAAAAAGTGCTGTTTGGGTTAAAAAAAAGCATTTTCAAAATTTTTTGATCGTTGAAATCGTTAAAAAAGAAGCAATATTAATAAAAACGAATAATAAAAATTCGTTTTTTTTATGCTGTTTTTCGCGTTAAAACGCATTTAAAGCTCAAAACGTGCTGGGTTTTTCTAAAAATAAGCATTTTCAAGCATTTTAGATCGTTGCAATCGTTCAAATAGACGCAATATTAATAAAAAAAAGAATAATAAAAAATTTTTGCCCTTTTTTTTGCTGTTTTACGCGTTAAAAAGCGGGTTTAAAACCCAAAAAGTGCTGTTTTGCTAAAAAAAAAACATTTTCAAGCATTTTATAAAGTTGAAATCGTTCCCAAAAAGAATCAATATTAATAAAAACGAATAATAGAAAATTCGTCGTTTTTTTGCTGTTTTACGAGTTAAAACGCAGATTAAAAACTCAAAAAGGTTTCTGTTTTTTTAAAATAAAAACATTTTCAAAAAATTTTAGATCGTTTGAAATCGTTCAAAAGGGCTATTAATAAAAAAAGAATAATTAAAAAAAATTTGTCGTTTTTGCTTTTTTTACGCAATTTAAAAAGCAAAATTAAAACTCAAACGGCTGTTTTGCTAAAAAAAACATTTTCAAAACATTTTTTGATCGTTTAAACGCCCTAAAGCAATATTTAAAAAAAAAAGAATAAAAAAAATTTCGTCGTTTTTATGCTGTTTTTCCCCGTTAAAACGCAGATTAAAACTCAAAACGGCTGTTTTGCTAAAATAAGCATTTTCAAAGGGATTTTTTGATTTGTCGAAATCGTTCAAATAGAAAACCAAAAATTAATAAAAAAAGAATAACCAAAAAAATTTGTCGTTTTTTTTGCTGTTTTCCCTTAAAACGCAGATTAAAGCTCAAAAAAAGCTGTTTTGCCAAAAAAAAGATTTTTTAAAAGCATTTTATATTTTTGAAATCGTCCAAATAGAGCAATAAAAATAAAAAAAGAATAATAAAAAATTTCCGTCGTTTTATGCTGGTTTACGCGTTAAAAAAGCAGAATAAAGCTCAAACGTGCTGTTTTGCTAAAAAAAAGCATTTTCAAAACATTTTTGATCGTTGAAATCGTTTTTAAAAAGCGCAATATTAATAAAAACGAATAATGAATTTTGTCGTTTTTTTGATGTTTTACGTGTTAAAAAAGCAATTAAAGCTCAAAAAGTGCTGTTTTGTTAAAATAAGCATTTTCAAGCATTTTAGACGTTTAAACCCTTCAAAAGACCAAAAAAAATAAAAAACCCAATATTAAAAATTTTCGTCGTTTTATGCTGTTTTACGCGTTAAAAGCGAAAAAGCTTTAAAAAGTGCTGTTTTTCTAAAATAAGCATTTTCAAGCATTTTAGATCGTTGAAATCGTTCAAATAGACGCAATATTTAAAAAAAACGAATAATAAAAAATTTGTCGTTTTTATGTTTTTTTACGCGTTAAAAAAGCAGATTAAAAACTCAAAACGTTTCTGTTTTGCTAATATAAACATTTTCATGCATTTTAGATCGTTGAAACCCTTCAAATAGAAGGGGGGTTTTTAATAAAAAAAAGGTTTTAAAAAAAATTTCGTCGTTTTTTTTGCTGTTTTACGGTTTTAAAAAACAGATTGGGCCCCCAAAGTGGGTGTTTTGCTAAAATTAAAACATTTTTTGCCCTTTTAGGGTCGTTGAAACCCTTCAAATAGAAAAAAATTAATAAAAAAGAATAATAAAAAATTTTGTCGTTTTTTTGCCGTTTTACGCTTTTAAAACGCAGATTGCCCCAAAACGGCTGTTTTTTTGCCTTTAAACATTTTCAAGCATTTTAAAATCGTTTAAATCTTTTAAATAGACGCAAAAAAAATAAAAAAAGGGGTAATAAAAAATTTTTGTCGTTTTCAAGCCGCTTTTTCGCGTTAAAACCCCAAAAAAACCAAAAAGTGCTGTTTTGCAAAATAAGCATTTTTAAGCATTTTGATCGTTGGGAAAACGTTCAAAATGACGCAAATTAATAAAAACGGGAAAAATAAAAAATTTCCCCTCGTTTTTTTTGTTTTTTTACGCGTTAAAACCCCAGATTAAAGCTTTAAAAAGTGCTTTTTTTCTAAAATAAGCATTTTCAAGCATTTTAGATCGTTTTAAATCGTTCAAATAGACCCCAATATTAATAAAAACTAATTTAAAAAAAAATTCGTCGTTTTTATGCTGTTTTTACGCGTTAAAACGCAGATTAAAGGCCCAAAAAGTGCTGTTTTGGCAAAATAAGTACTTTCAAGCATTTTAGATCGTTGAAAATCGTTCAAATGGAATCGATTGATAATAAAAACGAATAATTAAAAATCTGTCGTTTTATGCTGTTTTTACGAGTTAAAATGCAGATTAAAGCTCAAACGTGCTGCTGTTTTGTTAAAATAAGCATTTTCAAACATTTTAGATCGAAATCGTTCAAATAGTAGTTTTACATTAATAAAAACGAATAATAAAAATCTGCTGCTTTATGTTGTTTTACGTTAAAAACGGCGCAGATTAAAGCTCAAAACGTGCTGTTTTGCTAAAAATAAGCATTTTCAAGCATTTTTAGATCGTTGAAATCGTTCAAATAGACGCAATATTAATAAAAAACGAATAATAAAAATTCCTGGTCGTTTTATGCTGTTTCACGCTAAAACGCAGATTAAAGCTCAAAACGTGCTGTTTAAGCAGCGTGTTTCCTTTCAAGCATTTTAGATCGCTGAAACCGTTCAAATAGAAGTAAATATTAATAAAACACGAATAATAAAAAATCTGTCGTTTTTATGCTGCTTTACGCGTTAAAACGCAGATTAAAGCTCAAAACGCTGTTTTGCTAAAATGCTACTTTTCAAGCATTTTAGATCTTTGAAATCGTTCAAACAGACGCAATAAAAATAAAAAAAAAAAAACGGAATAATAAAAAATCTTCGTCGTTTTATGCTGTTTTACGCGTTAAAACGCAGAATAAAGCTCAAAACGTGCTGTTTTGCTAAAATAAGCATTTTCAAGCATTTTAGATTGCTGGAAATCGTTCAAATACGCGCAATTTTAATAAAAACGAATAATAAAATTTCGTCGTTTTTATGCTGTTTTACGAGCAAAACGCAGATTAAATCTCAAACGTGCTGTTTTGTTAAAATAAGCATTTTCAAACATTTTAGATCGTTGAACCGTTCAAATAGAAGCAATATTAATACAAAAAAACGAATAATAAAAAATTCGTCGTTTTTATGCTGTTTTACGCGTTAAAAAACGCAGATTAAAGCTCAAACGTGCTGTTTTGCTAAAATAAGCATTTTCAAGCATTTTAGATCGTTGAAATCGTTCAAATAGGTGCTAACATTAATAAAAAAAAACGAATACAAAATTTCCGTCGTTTTATGTTGTTTACGCGTTAAAACGCAGATTAAAGCTCAAAACGTGCCGCTTTGCTAAACAAGCATTTTCAAGCATTTTAGATCGTTGAACCGTTCAAACAGACGCAATATTAATGCGTAAAAAAACGAATAATAAAATTTGTCGTTTTTATGCCGTTTTACGCGTTAAAACGCAGATTAAAAGCTCAAAACGCTGTTTTACAAATAAGTATTTTCAAGCATTTTAGATCGCTGGAAATCGTTCAATAGACGCAATATTAATAAAAAACGAATAATAAAAAATTCGTCGTTTTATGCTGTTTTACGCGTTAAAACGCAGATTAAAAGCTCAAAACGTGCCGTTTTGCTAAAATAAGTATTTTCGCCATTTTAGGATCGTTGAACCGTTCAAATAGAAGCAATATTAATAAAAACGAATAATAAAAATTACCGTTTTTATGCTGTTTTACGAGTTAAACGCAGATTAAAGCTCAAAACGTGCTGTTTTGTTAAAATAAGCATTTTCAAGCATTTGCACGTTGAAATCGTTCAAATAGAAGCAATATTAATAAAAAACGAACACAAAATTCGTCGTTTTATGCTGTTTTACGCGTTAAAAACGCAGATTAAAAGCTCAAAACGTGCTGTTTTGCTAAAATAAGCATTTTCAAGCATTTTAGGATCGTTGCAAATCGTTCAAATAGACGCAATATTAATAAAAACGAATAATAAAAATTTCTGCCGTTTTATGTTTTACGCGTTAAACGCAGATTAAAGCTCAAAACGTGCTGTTTGCTACAAATAAGCCTTTTCAAGCATTTTGACCGTTGAAATCGTTCAAATAGAAGCAATATTAATAAAACACGAATAATAAAAAAATTCGTCGTTTTATGCAGTTTTACGCGTTAAAACGCGGTGATTGCTCAAACGTGCTGTTTTGCTAAAATAAGCATTTTCAAGCATTTTAGATCTTTTGAAATCGTTCAACAGACGCAATAAAATAAAAACGAATAATAAAAATTTCGTCGTTTTTATGTTTTCGTTTTACGCGTTAAAACGCAGAATAAAGCTCGTAAACGTGCTGTTTTGCTAAATAAGCATTTTCAAGCATTTTAGATCGTTGAAATCGTTCAAATAGACGCATTATTAATAAAAACGAATAATAAAATTTCGTCGTTTTATGCTGTTTTACGAGTTAAAAACGCGGATTAAAGCTCAAAACGTGCTGTTTTGTTAAAATAAGCATTTTCAAACATTTTAGATCGTTGAAATCGTTCAAATAGAAGCAATATTAATAAAAACGAATAATAAAAAATTCGTCGTTTTTATGCTGTTTTACGCGTTAAACGCAGATTAAAGCTCAAAACGTGCTGTTTTGCTAAAATAAGCATTTTCAAGCATTTTAGATCGCTGAAACCGTTCAAATAGACGCAATATTAATAAAAACGAATAATAAAAATTCTGTCGTTTTTATAAGCTGTTTTACGCAAGTTAAAACGCAGATTAAAGCTCAAACGTGCTGTTTTATAAATAAGCATTTCGCCATTTTAGATCGTCGAAATCGTTCAAATAGAAGCAATATTAATAAAAAACGAATAATAAAAAATTCGTCGTTTTATGCTTTCGTTTTACGCGCTAAAAACGCAGATTAAAGATCAAACGTGCTGTTTTGCTAAAATAAGCATTTTCAAGCATTTTATATCTTTGAAATCGTTCAAATAGACGCAATAAAAATAAAACGAATAATAAAAATTCCCTGTCGTTTTATGCTGTTTTACGCGTTAAAACGCAGAATAAAGCTCGCAACGTGCTGTTTTGCTAAAAATAAGCATTTTCAAGCATTTTAGATCGCTGAAAATCGTTTAAATAGACGCAATATTAATAAAAACGAATAATAAAAATTTCTGTCGTTTTTGCGATGTTTTACGTGTTAAAACGGTATTAAAGCTCAAAACGTGCTGCTTTTGTTAAAATAAGCATTTTCAAACATTTTTTAGATCGTTGAAATCGTTCAAATAGAAGTACATTAATAAAAAAACGAATAATAAAAAAATCTGTCGTTTTTATAAGCTGTTTTACGCGTTAAAACGGTGATTAAAGTTCAAACGTGCTGTTTTGCTAAAATAAGCATTTTCAGGCATTTTAGATCGTTGAAATTGTTCAAATAGACGCAATAAATAAAAACGAATAATAAAAATTTCGTCGTTTTATGCTGTTTTACCGTTAAAACGCAGATTAAAGCTCAAAACGTGCTGTTTTGCTAATTAAGCATTTTTCATGCATTTTAGATCGTTGAAATCGTTCAAATAGAAACAATATTAATAAAAAACGAATAATTTTTAAAAATTTCCCTCGTTTTTATGCTGTTTTAATCGTTGAAACGCAAAAAAAATTAAAAGTAAAAAAATTCTGTTTTTGCTTAAAATAAGCATTTTCAAGCATTTTAGATCGTTGAAATCGTTCAAATAGAAGCAATATTAATAAAAAACCAGCAACAAAATTCGTCGTTTTATGCTGTTTTTACGCGCGTTCGCCGCAGATTAAAATCAAAAACGTGCTGTTTTGCTAAAATAAAACATTTTCAAGCATTTTATCTTTGAAATCGTTCGACGCAGTAAAAATAAAAACGAATAGCCAGAAATTTCGTCGTTTTTATGCTGTTTTACGCGTTAAAACGCAGAATAAAAGCTCATTGCTTTGTTTTGCTAAAACATTTTCCGAAGCATTTTTGATCGTTGAAATCGTTAAATAGACGCAATGTAAAAACGAATAATATTAGAAATTTCGTCGTTTTTGTTTCACGTGTTAAACAGATTAAGCTGTTTAGATCGTTGAAATCGTTCAATGAAGCAACCAGTAACCAAAACGGTAACAAAAATTCGTCGTTTTACATGCTTTCATTTTACGCGTTAAAACACCATAAAATAAAACGTGCTGTTTTGCTAAAATAAGCATTTTTAGATCATCCGTTCCGATGACGCAATAAAATAAAACGAATAATAATTTTGTCGTTTTTTATGCTATTTTACGCGTTAAAACGCAGAATAAAGCTCAAAACGTGCTGTTTGCTAAAATAGCTTTGAATCGTTGAAATCGTTCAAATAGACGCAATAAAATAAAACAGTATTAAAAATTTCGTCGTTTTATGCTTTTACGCGTTAAAACGCAGAATAAGCTCAAAACGTGCTGTTGCTTCAAAATAAGCACATTTTCAAGCATTTTAGATCGTTAGTGATTCAAATAGACGCAATATTAATAAAAACGAATAATAAAAATTCGTCGTTTTTATGCTTGTTTTACGTTAAAACGCAATTAAAGCTAAAACGTGCTGTTTGTATAAGCTGTTCATTTCAGATCGTTGAAATCGTTGATAAAATATTAATAAAAACGAATAATAAAATTTCAAATGTTTTTTATGATGTTTTACGTGTTAAAACGCAGATTAAAACTCAAAACGTGCTGTTTTGTTAAAAGGCAACATTTTCAAACATTTATCGTTGAAATGGAAAATAAACAATATTAATAAAAACAATAAAAAAATTCGTCGTTTTGCAATACTGTTTACTAAAACAAAACGTGCTGTTTCTTCGTCGCTTATTTTCAGGCATTTAGATCGTTGAAATCGTCAAATGAACGTAATAAAATTTCGTCGTTTTACATACCGTTTACGCGTTAAAACGCAGATGAAACGTGCTGTTTTGCTAAAATAAAGCATTTTCGATCGTTGAAATCGTTCAAATAGACGCAATAAAACGAATATTAAAATTTCGTCTTTTTTTATGCTGTTTTGGCAGATAAACAAAACGATGCTGTTTTGCTAAAATAAGCATTTTTAAGCATTTTAGATCGTTGAAATTCAAATAGACGCAATATTAATAAAAACAGATAATAAAAATTCGTCGTTTTATGCTCAATTTGCGGGTAAACGCAGATTAAAACTCAAAACGTGCTGTTTGCTAATATAAGCATTTTCATGCATTTTAGATCGTTGAAATCGTGGAAACAGCAATAAAAAACGAATAATAAAATTTCGTCGTTTTTATGCTGTTTTACGTTAAAACGCAGTTAAGCTCAAACGTGCTGTTTTATTTCAAAAACCTTTCAAAGCATTTTTAGATCGCAGAAGCGTTCAAAATAAAATATTAATAAAAACGAATAATAAAAATTTCGTCGTTTTTATGCTGTTTACGCGAAACGCAATAAAATAAACGTGCTGTTTTGCTAAAATAAAGCATTTTCAAGCATTTTGCAGATCGTTGAAATCGTTCAATGGTGCCAATAAAAATAAAAAACGAATAATAAAAATTTCGTCGTTTGCGTAACATTTTCCGGGTAAAACGCAGAGGTAAAGTGCTGTTTTGCTAAAATAAGCATTTTCAACATTTTAGATCGTTAATCGTTCAGCCAGAGCGCAATAAAAACGAATAGCCAAAATTTCGTGATTTTTTATGCTGTTGTTTTACGCGACGCAGATTAAAAATAGCGTGCTGTTTTGCTAAATAAACATTTCAGCATTTTGATCGTTGAAATCGTTCAAATAGACGCAATATTAATAAAACTAATAATAAAATTCGTGTTTTTATGCTGTTTTACGCGATTAAAACGTTAAACAAACGTGCTGTTTTGCTAAAATAAAGCATTTCCAGCATTTTACATCGTTGAAATCGTTCAAATAGAAGCAATAATAAAAACAATGTCGTTTTATGCTGTTTGGTTAAACAAATTAAAACTTCAAACGTGCTGTTTGTTAAATACGTAGATCGTTGAAATCAACCGACTTAATATTAATAAAAACGAATAATAAAAAATTCGTCATTTTATGCTGTTTTACGTTAAAACGCAGATTAAAGCTCAAAACGCGTGCTGTTTGCTAAAATAAGCATTTTTCAAGCATTTTTGAATCGTTGCGTCGGTGAAATAGACGCAATAATAAAACGAATAATAGAAAATTTCGTCGTTTTATGCTGTTTTACATAAAACGCAGATTAAAACTCAAAAACGTGCTGTTTTGCTATGTATTTCAAGCATTTTGAATCGTTGAAATCGTTCAAATGTATTAATAAAAAAGCGAATAATAAAAATTCGTCGTTTTTGCTGTTTTACAGTAAAACGCCGTTAAAGCTCAAAACGATGCTGTTTTGTTAAAATAAGCATTTTCAAACATTTTAGATCGTTGAAATCGTTCAAATAAGAAGCAATATTAATAAAAACAGCATTAACGAATTCGTCGTTTTTTATGCTGTTTTACGCGTTAAAACGCAGATTAAAGCTCAGTAACATTTTGCTAAAATAGCATTTTCAAAAGCATTTTGAATCTCGTTGAAATCGTTCAATAGACGCAATATTAATAAAACGAATAATAAAAATTTCGTCGTTTTTGTATAAAACGCCAGATTAAAACTCAACATTTTGCTTTAAAAATAAACCTTTTCAAGCATTTTAGATCGTTGAAATCGTTCAAAATAGAAGCAACGTAATAAAACACGATAATAAAAAATTCGTCGTTTTTATGCTGTTTACGCGTTAAACGCAGATTAATCAAAACGTGCTGTATTGCTACGTAAGCATTTTCAAGCATTTTAGATCTTTGAAATCGTTTAAATAGGCTGTAAAAATAAACGAATAATAAAAATTTTGTCGTTTTATGCTGTTTTACGCGTTAAAACGGGAATAAAGCTCAAAACGTGCTGTTTGTAAAATAAGCATTTCAAAGCATTTTAGATTGTTGAAATCGTTCAAAATAGACACCACAGCCAAAAACGAATACGTAAATTTCGTCGTTTTTGTACGTTAAAACGCAAATCTCAAAACGTGCTGTTTTGTTAAAATAAACATTTTTATTTTAGATGTTGAAATCGTTCAATAGAAGCAACAGTAATAAAAACGAATAATAAAAATTCGTCGTTTTTTTTTATGCTGTTTACGCGCGTTAAACACGGGTAAAAACTCAAACATTGCTTTGTTTTTGCTAAAATAAGCATTTTCAAGCATTTTAGATCGTTGAAATCGTTCAAAATAAACCAATACAAAACGAATAATAAAATTTCGTCGTTTTATGCTGTTTTAGCGTTAAGCTGTTTTGCTAAAATAGCTGTTCAAACATTTTAGATCCGTTGAAATCGTTCGTCGTAAAACGAATAAAAATTACGTCGTTTTTTATGCTGTTTTACGCGTTAAAACGCGGGTAAAACAAAACGTGCTGTTTTGCTGAAATGCAGCATTTTGGATCGTTGAAATCGTTCGTACCAATAAAATAAAACCGAATAATAAAAATTTCGTCGTTTTTATGCTGTTTTACGCAAAACGCAGAATAGAAAACGTGCTGTTTTGCTTTAAAATAGCATTTTCGAAGCATTTGAATCGTTGAAATCGTTCAAAACCAGACGCAGTAAAATAAAACGAATGGCTAAAATTTCGTCGTTTTTGGCACACGCATTAAAACGCAGTCAAAAGCTCAAAACGTGCTGTTGCTTCATCGCATTTTCAAGCATTTTTGAATATTTGGAAATCGTTCAAAATAGACGCAATAAAAATAAAACAGAATAATAAAATTTCGTCGTTTTGCTGTTTTACGCGTTAAACGCAGATTAAACTCAAAACGTGCTGTTTTTGCTAATATAAGCATTTTCGTACATTTTTAGATCGTTAATCGTTCAAATAGAAACGTATTGTAAAAACATAGATAATAAGAACCGTCGTTTTTATGCACCATTTTAACGTTAAAACGCAGATTAAAAACGTGCTGTTTTGCTAAAATAAGCATTTTCAAATTTTAGATCGTTGAAATCGTTCCGATAAAACAGCGTAATAAAAACGAATAATAAAAATTTCGTCGTTTTGTCGCGTTTTGCGCGTTAAAAACGCGGATTAAGCTCAAACGTGCTGTTTTGCTAAAATGGCATTTTCGAAGCATTCGTTGAAATCGTTCAAAATAGACGCAATAAAATAAAAACGATAATAAAAATTTCGTCGTTTTTATGCTGTTTACGCGTTAAAACCGCAGAATAAAGCTCAAAACGTGCTGTTTTGCCAAAATAGCGTTTTTCAGCATTTTAGATCGTTGAAATCGTTCAAATAGACGCAATATTGAAACGAATGGCAAAATTTGATCGTTTTTATGCTGTTTTTACGCGTTAAAACGCGGGTCTCAAAATTGCTGTTTGCGCTAAAATAAGCATTTTTCAAGCGTCGTTGAAATCGTTCAAATAGACGCAATATTAATAAAAACTAATAATAAAAAGTGTCGTTTTATGCTGTTTTACGCGTTAAAATCAAAACGTGCTGTTTTGTTAAAATAAGCATTTTCCGGCATTTTTAGATCGTTGAAATCGTTCAAAATGAAAACGAATAATAAAAATTTATCGTTTTTATGCTGTTTTACCACGAGTTAAACGCGAGATTAAAGCTCAAAACGTGCTGTTTTGTTAAAATACGCTTTTCAACATTTTAGATCGTTGAAATCGTTCAAAATAAACAATATTAATAAAAACTAATAATAAAAAATTCGTCGTTTTTATGCTGTTTTACGCGTTAAACGCAGATTAAGATCAAAACGTGCTGTTTGCTAAAATAAGCATTTTCAAGCATTTTATATCTTTTGAAATCGTTCGGCAAAATAAAACGAATAATAAGAATTTCGTCGTTTTTATGCTGTTTTTACGCGTTAAAACGCAGAGTCGCGTTTGTTTTGCTAAAATAAGCATTTCCAGATCGTTGAAATCGTTTTAAATAGACGCAGTAGCCAAAACAGGCGCTGCGTCGTTTTATGATGTTTTGCGTGTTAAAACGCAGATTAAAAAGCTCAAAACATTAACGTTTTGTTAAAATAACTTTCAAACATTTTAGATCGTTGAAATTTCAAAATAAACAATATTAACCAAAAACGAATAATAAAAAATTCGTCGTTTTTATGCTGTTTTACGTTAACCTGGGTCATCATTTTGCAAAATAAGCTTTTCAGGCATTTTGAATCGTTGGGAAATTCAAATGAACACCTATTAATAAAAAGCGAATAAACTAAAATTTCGTCATTTTTTATGCTGTTTTACGCGTTAAAACGCAGATTGAAAACTCAAAACGTGCTGTTTTGCTGAAACTCTTTTGTGCGGCATTTTGATCGTTATGGAAACAGCGGTAATAAAAACGAATAATAAAAATTCGTCGTTTTTATGCTGTTTACGCGTTAAAACGCAGATAAAGCTCAAAACGTGCTGTTTGCTAAAATAAGCATTTCAAGCATTTTAGATTTGAAATCGTTATTGACGCAATATCAAAAACGAACCAACCGCATTTCCGTCGTTTTATGCTATTTTACGCGTTAAACGCGGAATAAAGCTCAAAACGTGCTGTTTGCCTAAAATAAGCATTTTCAATTTTGGAATCAGCAAAATCGTTGACGCAATAAAAACGAATAATAAATTTCGTCGTTTTATGCTGTTTACGCGATTAAAACGCAGAATAAAGCTCAAAACGTGCTGTTTTGCTAAAATAAGCATTTTCAAAGCATTTAAGTCGTTGAAATCGTTCAAATAAAGACGCGAAAAACGAATATTAAAAATTTCGTCGTTTTTATGCTGTTTTACGCGTTAAAACCTGGAACTGTTTTGCTAAAATAAGCATTTTCAAGCATTTTTAGATTGAAATCGTTCAAATAAAGACGCAATATTAATAAAAAACGAATAAAAATTCGTCGTTTTTTATAATATACGCGAAACCGCAGATGAAAACGTGCTGTTTTTGCTGACATAAGCATTTTTCATGCATTTTAGATCGTCGTTCAAAATAAAGGAAGCAAATATTGAAAACGAATAATAAAAATTCGTCGTTTTATGCTGTTTTACGCGTTAAACATAGTAAACTCAAAAACGACTGTTTTATCGCATTTTCAACGTGGAATCGTTGAAATCGTTTCAAATAAATATTAATAAAAACGAATAATAAAAATTTCGTCGTTTTATGCTGTTTTACGCGTTAAAACGTTAAAGCTCAAAACGTGCTGTTTTGCTAAAATAAACACCAAGCATTTAAGATCGTTGAAATCGTTCAAATAGACGCAATAAAAATAAAACGAATAATAAAAATTTCGTCGTTTTGCTGTTTTACGCGGGTAAACGCAGAATAAGCTCAAAACGTGCTGTTTTGCTTTCGTCAGCATTTTCAAGCATTTTTAGATCATTTAAATCGTTCAAATGAACGTATCGTCGTTTTATGCTGTTTTTACGCGTTAAAACGCGAGATTAAATGCGCTGTTTTGCTAAAATAAGCGCGAATCGTTGCGAAATCGTTCAAATAGACGCAATAAAAAACTAATAATAAAAAAATTCGTCGTTTTATGTTTGCGCGTTAAACGCAGATTAATAAAACGTGCTGTTGCTAAAATAAACTTTTTCAGCATTTTACATCGTTGAAATCGTTGTAGAAGCAATATTAATAAAAACGAATGAAAATTTATCGTTTTTTATGCTGTTGCAAAACCAGATTAAACTCAAAACGTGCTGTTTTGTTAAAATAGCATTTTCAAGCGTCGTTGAAATCGTTCAAATAAGCAATATTAATAAAAACGAATAATAAAATTCGTCGTTTTATGCTGTTTTACGCGTTAAAACGCAGATTAAACTCAAAACGTACTGTTTTTGCCTTTAAAATAAACGCATTTTCAAGCATTTTACAGATCGTTGCAATCGATAGACGCAATATTAATAAAACGAATAATAAAAATTTCGTCGTTTTTATGCTGTTTTACGCGTTAAACGCAGATTAAACTCAAAACGATACTGTTTCCGTAAGCATTTTCAAACATTTGAATCGGCAAAATCCGTTCCGTGGAATCAATAAAACGAATAATTCGTCGTTTTATGCTGTTTTGCAAAACGCGAAAATAAAACGTGCTGTTTGAAATAAACATTTCAAACATTTTGAATCGTTGAAATCGTTCAGGCGAAGCAATAATAAAAGTGAATAGCGCAAAAATTCGTCGTTTTTATGCTGGTACCGCGTTAAAACGCAGATTAAGCAAAACGCTGTTTTTGCTAAAATAAGCTTTTCAAGCATTTTTAGATCGTTGAAATCGTTCAATAGACGCAATATTAATAAAAAACGAATAGCGAAAATTTCGTCGTTTTATGCTGTTTTACCCGTTCGCGCAAAGCTCAAAACGTGCTGTTTGCTAAAATAAGCCAAGCATTTTGAATCGTTGAAATCGTTCAAATAGAAACGTAATAAA
Source organism: Dalotia coriaria (assembly GCF_025399875.1). NCBI lineage: Eukaryota > Metazoa > Arthropoda > Insecta > Coleoptera > Staphylinidae > Dalotia > Dalotia coriaria. Next base: position 33,646 of record NW_027045724.1, read on the forward strand.
CACGAATGGCAGGGTCGTCGTTTTATGCTGTTACGCGTTAAAACGCGGGTAAATAAAAACGTGCTGTTTTTGCTAAAATAACTTTCAAGCATTTTAGATCTTTGAAATCGATAGACGCAATAAAAATAAAAACAAGTGGCGTTTTGTCGTTTTTATGCTGTTTTACGCGTTAAAACGCAAGTCAGAAAACGCTGTTTTTAAAAATGCATTTTCAAGCATTTTAGATTGTTGAAATCGTTCAAATAGACGCAATTTTGCAATAAAACGAATAATAAAAAATTTCGTCGTTTTTATGCTGTTTTACGAGTTAAAACGCGGATTAAAATCTCAGCACCGTTTTTGTTGAAAATAAGCATTTTCGTTGAAATCGTTCAAAATAGAAGCAATATTAATAAAACGAACAATAAAAAATTCGTCGTTTTTTTATGCTGTTTTACGTTAAAACGCAGATTAAAACTCAAAACGTGCTGTTTTGCTAAAATAAGCATTTTCAAGCATTTTAGATCGTTGAAATCGTTAAATAAAGCAATATTAATAAAAACGAATAATAAAATTTCGTCGTTTTTATGCTGCACGCGTTAAAACGCAGATTAAGAAACTCAAAACGTGCGCTGTTTTGCTAAAATAAGCATTTTCAAGCATTTTAGATCGTTGAAATCACGTTCAAATAGACGCAATGTAAAACGAATAATAAAAATTTCGTCGTTTTTATGCTGCTTTTACGCCAAAACGCAGATTAAAACAAAACGATGCTGTTTTGCTAAAAATTTCAGCATTTTTAGATCGTTTGAAATCGTTCAAATAGACGCAATGTAAACGAATAAAAATTTGTCGTTTTTATGCGTTTTGCAAAAACGCAGATTAAAGCTCAAACATTAGCAAAATAAGCATTTTCCGTCGTTGAAAATCGTTCAAATAAACAATATTAATAAAAAAGCGAATAATAAAAATTTATGTTTTTTATGCTGTTTTAACGCAGATTAAAGCTCAAAACGTGCTGTTTTTGATAGCATTTTCCCAAAACGTTGAAATCGTTCAAATAGAAACGTATTGTAATAAAAACGAGCCAATAAAAGTGGGCGCATGCTGTTTTTACGCGTTAAAACGCGATTAAGCTCAAAACGTGCTGTTTTTGCTAAAATAAAGCATTTTCCAAGCAGATGTTGCAATCGTTCAAACAGACGCAATATTGTAAAAAACGAATATGCGTCGTTTTTTATGCTGTTTTACGCGTTAAAACGCAGATTAAAACTCAAAACGTGCTGTTTGCTGAAATAAGCGGCAAAACAGATCGTTGAAATCGTTCCGTCAGAATCAATATTAATAAAAACGAATAATAAAAAATTGCGTCATGCGCATTTTACAGTTAAAAACACCAGGGTGGGCTCAAAACGTGCTGTTTTTGTTAAAACCAATAGCATTTCAAATTTAGATCGTTGAAATCGTTCAAAATAAACAGCAGTAATAAAAAACGATAATAAGCGTTTTTTATGCTGTTTACGCCGTTAAAACGCAAAAACTCAAAACGTACTGTTTTGCTAAAAATAAGCATTTCAGCATTTTGAGTCGTTGAAATCGTTAATGAGCGCAATATTAATAAAGCGAATAATAAAATTTCGTCGTTTTTTTATGCTGTTTACGCGTTGAAACGCGAATTAAAATAAAAACGTGCTGTTTTTGCTAAAATAAACTCAAGCATTTTAGATCGTTGAAAATCGTTCGACCGGCAATAATAATAAAACTTGAATAATAAAAATTCGTCGTTTTATGCTGTACGCGTTAAAACGCAGATTAAAATACGTGCTGTTTTGCTAAAATACACCAGCATTTTGAATGCGGTGAAATCGTTCAAAATAGACGCAATACAAAAATAAAAAACGAATAAGAAATTTCGTCGTTTTATACGCAAAACGCAGATTAAACTCAAAACATTAACATTTTTCGCACATTTTCCAAGCGTGCAGATGGCGTCGATAGACGCAGCAAAATAAACGAATAATGAAAATTTCGTCGTTTTTTATACTGTTTTACGCGTTAAAACACGGGTAAAGCCCAAAACGTGCTGTTTTTTGCGTAAACATTTTCAAGCATTTTGAATCGTTGAAATCGTTCGATAGAAGCAATATTAATAAAAAACGAATAATACCGTCGTTTTTTTATGCTGTTTTGCGTTGAAACGCAGATTAAAACTCAAAACGTGCTGTTTGCTAAAATAGCATTTTCAAACATTTAGATCGTTGAAATCGTTCAAATAAGGTAAAAAATAAAACGAATAGCTTCGTCGTTTTATGCTATTTTACGCGTTAAAACGCAGAATGCAGCACAAAACGTTGCTGTTTTGCTAAAATAAGCGTGCCAAAGCATTTGGATGTTGAAATCGTTCAAAATAGACACCATAAAAACGAAATAATAAAAATTTCGTCGTTTTATGCTGTTTTGCGGGTAAAACACGGGTAAAGCTCAAAACGTGCTGTTTAAAATAAGCATTTTCCAGCATTTTAGATCGTTGAAATCCGTTCAAATAGACGCAATGTAATAAAAACGAATAATAAAATTCGTCGTTTTTATGCTGTTTACGCGTTAAAACGCGGGTAAAACGTGCTGTTTTGCTAAAATAAAGCATTTTTCAAAATAGATTAATATTAATAAAAACAGTAGCCAAAATTTGTTCGTTTTTATGCTGTTTTTACGCGTTAAAACGCAGATTATAATCAACGTGCTGTTTTGCTAAAATAAGCATTTTCCGTGATCGTTGAAAATCGTTCAAATAGACGCAATAAAATAAAAACGAATATTAAAATTTCGTCGTTTTATGCTGTTTTACGCGTTAAAACGCAGAATAAAGCAAAACGTGCTGTTTTGCTTCAAAATAAAGCATTCAATTTTAGATCGTTCAGACGCAATAAAATAAAAACGAATAATAAATTTCGTCGTTTTTTATGCTGTTTTGCCACGCGCGTGCTGTTTATAACATTTTCGTGCATTTTTAGATGCGTTGAAATCGTTCAAATAGAAACAATATTAATAAAAACGAATAGCAAAATTTCGTCGTTTTTATGCTGTTTACGTTAAAACGGGTAAAACTCAAAACGTGCTGTTTTGCTAAGATAAGCATTTTCAAGCATTTTAGTCGTTGAAATGTTCAAATAGAGCAATATTAATAAAAACGAATAGCCAAAATTTGTGTTTCGCCTGTTTAAAACGCAGATTAAACTCAAAACGTGCTGTTTTGCTGATAGCATTTTCAGCATTTTTAGATGGTGAAATCGTTCAAATAGACACAATAAAAATAAAAACGATGGCAAAATTCTCGTCGTTTTATGCTGTTTACGCGGTAAAACACCGAATAAACTCAAAACATTTGATGCTGTTGCTAAAATAAGCATTTTCAAGCATTTTAGATCGTTGAAATAAGTTCAAATAGACCTAATATTAATAAAAACGAATAATAAAGGCATTCCGGTTTTATGCTGTTTCCGCGTTAAAACGCAGATTAAACTCAAGCATTGCTGTTTTGCGCATTTTCAAGCATGGTAGATCGTTGAAATCGTTCAAATAGACGCAAAATATTAATAAAAACTAATAATAAAAAATTCGTCGTTTTTATGCTGTTTGCGTTAAACTACTGGTCAAAACTCAAAACGATATATTTTTGGTAAAATAAACATTTTCCGGCAGATCGTTGAAAATCGTTCAAATAGAAACAATAGTAATAAAAACGAATAATAAAAATTTATCACGTTTTATGCTGTTTCGGAAAACGCAGATTAAACTCAAAACGTGCTGTTTGTTAAAATAACTTTCAACATTTTGATCGTTGAAATCGATTCAAATGAAACAATATTAATACCAATAATAAAAAATTCGTCGTTTTTATGCTGTTTACGCCAAAACGCAAGATTAAAAGATCAAAACATTAACAATTTTGCTAAAAATAGCTTCAGCATTTTATCTTTGAAATCGTTCAAATAATGAACGCAATAAAAAATAAAAAGCAATAATAAAAATTTCGTCGTTTTTATGCTGTTTACGCCGTTAAAACGCAGAATAAATCAAAACATTACTGTTTGCTAAAATAAACATTCCAAGCATTTTTGAATCGTTGAAATCGTTAATAGACGCAATATTAATAAAAACGAATAATAAAATTTCGTCCGTTTTTTATGATGTTTTGCGTTAAAAACGCAGATTAAAGCTCAAAACGTGCTGTTTTGTTAAAATAAGCATTTTCAAACATTTTAGATCGTTGAAATCGTTCAAATAAAACAATATTAATAAAAACGAATAAAGTGCGTCGTTTTTATGCTGTTTACGCGTTAAAACGCAGATTAAAGCTGGCTGTGCTGTTTTGCGCACAAATAAGCGAGCATTTTAGATCGTTGAAATCGTTCAAATAGACGCAATATTAATAAAAACAGTAATAAAATTTCGTCATTTTATGCTGTTTTACGCGTTAAAACGCAGATTGAAGCGCTCAAAACGTGCTGTTTTTGCTAAAATAAGCATTTTCGAAGCATTTTGAATCGTTGAAATCGTTCGCAATATTAATAAAAACAATAATAAAAATTCGTCGTTTTTATGCTGTTTGCGCGCGCAGATTAAACTCAAAACGTGCTGTTTGCTAAAATACGCTTTTTCAAGCATTTTAGATCGTTGAAATCGTTCAAATGACGCAAATTAAAAAACGAAAAAAAAATTCGTCGTTTTTATGCTGTTTACGCGTTAAAACGCAGGATAAAGCTCAAAACATTGCTGTTTTGCAAAATAAAGCATTTTCAAGCATTTTAGATCGTTGAAATCGTTCAAATAGACGGCAATATAATAAAAACGAATAATAAAAATTCGTCGTTTTATGCTGTTTTTTCGCGTTAAAACGCAGATTAAAATAAACGTGCTGTTTTGCTAAAATAAGCATTTCAAACATTTTAGATCGTTGAAATCGTTCAAATAGACGCAATATTAATAAAAACGAATAATAAAAATTTTCGTTTTATGCTGTTTTACGCGTTAAAACGCAGATTAAAGCTCAAAACGTGCTGTTTTGCTTAAAATAAGCATTTTCAAGCATTTTAGATCGTTGAAATCGTTCAAATAGACGCAATATAATAAAAAACGAATAATAAAAATTTCGTCGTTTTTATGCTGTTTTACGCGTTAAAGCAGATTAAAAACTCAAAACGATGGTGGGCAAAATGGCGGCGCCGGCGCATTTTGGGTTGAAATCGTTCAAATGGACGCAATGACAATAAAACGAATAATAAAAATTCGTCGTTTTTATGCTTTCTGAACACATGATTTAAAGCAGATTAAAGCTCGAAATTTGTTTTGCTAAGAAACCAAAACGTTGCACCGAAGCATTTTTGGTCGTTGAGAATGGCGTTTCCGGCGAAACGTATTGGCAAAACTGAATAATAAAAATTCGTCACGTAACGTTTTACTGAGTTAGGCAAGGTGAAACAAAAGCACGTGCTGTTTTTAGCTAGAAATAAGCGACTTTAAGATGGTTGAAATCGTTCAGGCAAGGGCGCAATAAAATAAAAACGAATGGCAAAAATTTCGTGGTTTTTGTAACGTTTTGCGCGTTAAAACGCGAATAAAACTCAAAACCTGTTTTGCTAAAATAAACATTTTCAGAAAGCATTTCAGATCGTTGAAATCGTTCAAATAAACGCAATGGCAAAACGACCGGCAAAATTTCGTCGTTTTTTATGCTGTTTTGCGTTAAAAACATGAATTAAAGCGCAAAACGTGCTGTTTTTGCTAAAATAATAAGCATTTTCAAGCGTACCAGATCGTTTGCGAAATCGTTCAAATAGACGCAATAAAAATAAAAAACCGAATAATAATAAAAATTTCACGGTTTTGTACTTGTTTTTTGCGTTAAGAAAACGCAGAATAAAGAAAGCAAAACGTGCTGTTTTTGCTAAAATAAGCATTTTCAAAGCATTTTAAGGTCGTTGAAATCGTTCAAATAGTGCGCAATATTATTAAAAACGAAGATAATAAAGATTTCGTCGTTTTACATGCTGTTTTACGCGTTAAAAACGCAGATTAAGCGCAAAACGGCGTAACCCAAAATAAGCATTTTCAAAGCATTTTGAGTCGTTGAAATCGTTCAAATGAAACAATATTAATAAAACGAATAATAAAAAAATTCATTAGCGTTTTATGTGTTTGCGTTAAAGCGAATAAACGATACGTTTTGCTTTAAAATAGCCTTTCAAGCATTTTAGATCGTTGAAATAGTTTCAAATAGACGCAATAAAAATAAAAACGAATAAATAAAATTTCGTCGTTATTACATCTTTGTTTACGCGTTAAAACACGGGGCAAGCTCAAAAGCGATGCTGTTTTGCTAAAATAAACATTTTCAAGCATTTTAGAATCGTTGAAATCGTTCAGCGGGCGTATTGGCAAAACGAATAATAATTTCGTCGTTTTGTGCGCTTTTACGCGTGGCGTCCAAGCTAAAAACGTTTTTGGCAAAATAGCGCCAGCATTTTAGATCGTTGCCCCGAAATCGCCGTTCCGGAAATAGAAGCAATATTGGCAAACGAATAATAAAAAAGTCGTGTTTTATGCTGTTTTTACATTAAAACGCAGATTAAGAAAAAACACCGAAATAATACGCTGTTTTGCTAAACAAGCGCACCGAAACGTGCCGGAATCGTTGAGTCGTTCAAATAAGGCACACCGATATTAATAAAAACGAATAATAAAATTTCGTCGTTTTTATGCTGTTTGCGTTAAAACGCTGATTAAAGAAACTCAAAACATTAACTGTTTTTGCTTCAGAAATTAAGCATTTCAAGCATTTGAAGATCGTTAAATCGTTAAAACCAGACGCAAATATTAATAAAAGCGAATAATAAAATTTCGTCGTTTTATGTTTACCGCGTTAAACGCTGGTCGCTCCGCAAAAGCGTCTTCCATTTTTGCTAAAATAAAACGCATTTTCCAGCGGCGCGTGGGTGAAATCGTTTCAAACCCTGAGCGCAATATTAGCAAAAGCAGTAATAATAAAGAAATTTCGTCATTTTATGCTGTTTACGCGTTAAAACGCAGAATAAAGCCAAAAACGTGCTGTTTTTTGCTAAAATAGCGTACCGCCGGCGAAACGACTTTAGATCGTTGAAATCGTTCAAAATAGAAGCAATATTAGCAAAAACGATTAGCAAAAAAAATTTAGTCGTTTTATGCTGTTTTACTGCGTTAAAAACGCAGATTAAAGCTCAAAACGTGCTGTATTTATTGCGCTACATAAAGCATTTTCAAGCATTTTAGTCGTTGAAATCGTTCCAAATAGACGCAATATTAGCAGCGCGAATAATAAAATTCGTCGTTTTTATGCTGTTTGCCCGTAAAGCCAAAACTCCGAAGCGACATTTTAAAATAAACGCAGATCGTTGAAATCGTTCAATAGAAGCAATAATAAAAAAACAAATGGCAAAAATTCGTCGTTTTGTACGCGTTAAAACGCAGATTAAAACTCAAAACGTGCTGTTTTGCTAAAATAAGCATTTTCCGGTCATTTAGATCGTTGAAATCGTTCAGTGACGCATATTAATAAAAAACGAATATTAAAATTTCGTCGTTTTTATGCTGTTTTACCGCCGTTAAACGCAGATTAAGTTCAAAACATTGCTGTTTTCAAAATAAGCTGGCGCAAACATTTTTAGATCGTTGAAATCGTTCAAATAAACAATATTGTAAAAACGAATAATAAAAATTCGTCGTTTTTATGCTGTTTTACGCGTTAAAACGCGGGTAAAACTCAAACGTGCTGTTTTGCTAAAATAAGCTTTTCCAAGCATTTTAGTCGTTGAAACCGTTCGTTCCAGAAATAAACGACAGTAATAAAAAAACGAATAATAAAAAAATTCGTCACGTTTTATGCTGTTTTACGCGTTAAACGCTGATTAAAGCTCAAAACGTTGCTGTTTTTTGCTAAAATAAGCACATTTTCAGCATTTTTAGATCGTTGAAATCACGTTCCAAATGGGCACAATATTAATAAAAAACGAATAATAAAATTTCGTCGTTTTATGCTGTTTTGCGGTAACGCAATTAAAGTTAAACGTGCTTTGTTTTTGCTAAAATAATAATAAAACATTTTCAACGCTTTTAGATCGTTGAAATAAAGATTTCCAAAATAAACAATATTAATAAAAACGATAATAAAATTAAGTCGTTTTTTATGCTGTTTTGCGTTAAACGCAGATTAAAAAGCCAAAACGTGCTGTTTTGCTAAAATATGGCATTTTCAGTACGAATCACGTTGAAATCACGTTCCAAAGGCAGACGCAATAAAACAAAATAATAAAATTTCGTCGTTTTTATGCTGTTTTACGCGTTAAAACGCTGATTAAAACTTCAGAACGTTAACTGTTTTGCTAAAATAAGCAAGCATTTTTAGATCGTTGAAATCGTTCAAATAGACGCAATATTAATAAAAACGAATAATAGATTAAATGATCGTTTTTATGCTGTTTACGCGTTAAAACGCAGATTAAAAACTCAAAACGTGCTTTGTTTTTGCTGAAGTAAGCATTTTCAAGCATTTTAGATCGTTTGAAGTGTTTAAATAAACAATATTAATAAAGAATAATAAAATTTCGTCGCGCATGCTTTGTTTTACGCGTTAAAAACGCAGATTGAAACTCAAAACGTGCTGTTTTGCTAAAATAAGCATTTTCAAAATTTTTAGATCGTTGAAATCGTTTAAAAAATGAAAAGAAATATTGGCAAAACGAATAATAAAAATCGTCATTTTTATGCTGTTTTACGCGTTAAAAACGCAGATTAAAGCGCAAACGTGCTTTTGCTAAAATAAACGTACACAGCATTTTAGATCGTTGAAATCGTTCAAATAGACGCAATAGTAATAAAAAACGGGCATAAAAATTTCGTCACGTTTATGCTGTTTTTACTCGTTAAGAAGCACCAGATTAAAAGCTCTAAACTTGATGCTGTTTTTTGCTAAAATAAACATTTTCAACATTATAGATCGTTGAAATCGTTTAAATAAGAAGCAATATTAGCAAAAAACGAATAATAAAAATTCGTCGTTTTTACATGCTGTTTGCGGTAAAACGCAGATTAAAAACTCAAAACGACTGTTTTTGCTTTAAAATAAGCATTTTCAGCATTTTAGATCGTTGAAATCGTTCAAACAAAACAATATTAATAAAAACGTAATAAAAATTCGTCGTTTTTTATGCTGTTTTTGCGTTAAAACGCTGATTAAAACTCAAAACGTGCTGTTTTTGCTAAAAATAGCGCACCGAAGCATTTTAGATCGCGTTGAAATCGTTTAAAATAAACAATATTAATAAAAACGAATAATAAAAATTTCGTCGCGCATGTACTGTCATTTACGCGTTAAAACGCAGATTAAAACTCAAAACATTTGTGCTGTTTTGCGCGCTAAAATAGAGCATTTTCAAAGCATTTTAGATCGTTGAAATCGTTTAAATAAGAAGAAATATTATTATTAATAAAACGAATAAAAAAATCGTGTTTTATGCTGTTTACGCGTTAAACGCGCTGTTTTGCTTTAAAATAAGCATTTTCAAGCATTTTAGATCGTTGAAATCGTTCAAATAGACGCAATATTAATAAAACGAATAATAAAATTTCGTCGTTTTATGCTGTTTCACGCGTTAGAAGAAACGCAGATTAAGCAAAACGATGCTGTTTTGCTAAAATAAGCATTTTCAAACATTATAGATCGTTGAAATCGTTTAGAAACAATATTGGCAAAGAACGAATAATAAAAAATTCGTCATTTTTACATGCCTGTTTTACGCGTTAAAACGCAGATTAAAGTTCAAACGTGCTGTTTTGCTAAAATAACATTTCAAACATTTGAATCGTTGCGGAAATCGCTCAAATAGACGCAATATTAATAAAAACGAATAATAAAAATGCGTCGTTTTTATGCTGTTTTACGCGTTAAAACGCAGATTAAAGCTCAAAACGTGCTGTTTTGCTAAAATAACATTTTCAAGCATTTTAGATCGTTGAAATCGAACCAATACGTAATAAAAAACGAATAATAAATTCGTCGTTTTTATGTTTTACAGTTAAAACGCAAAATTAAAGCCTCAAAACGTGCTGTTTTGCTAAAATAAGCATTTTAGATCGTTGAAATCGTTCAAATAGACGCAAGCAAAATAAAAACGAATAATAAAAAGAATTTCGTCGTTTTTTATGCTGTTTTACGCGTTAAGCAGGAATAAAGCTCAACGTGCTGTTTTGCTAAATAAGCATTTTCAAGCATTTCAGATCGTGAAATCCCGTTCAAATAGACGCAATATTAATAAAAACGAATAATAAATTGCGTCGTTTTTTATGCTGTTTACGCGTTGAAACGCAGATTAAAGCTCAAAACGTGCTGTTTTGCTAAAATAAGCGCATTTTCAACGTACCCCAGATCGTTGAAATCGTTCAAATAGACGCAATAAAAATAAAACGAGATAATAAAAATTTCGTCGTTTTATGCTGTTTTTTACGCGTTAAAACGCAGAATAAAGCTCAAAACGATGCTGTTTTGCTAAAATAGCGCAGCGGTACAGATCGTTGAAATATCGATTTCAAATAGACGCAATATTAATAAAAAACGAATAATAAAAATTTCGTCGTTTTTATGCTGTTTTGCGCACGTTAAAACGCAGATTGAAATAAAACGTGCTGTTCTACAAAAGTAAACATTTTCAGCATTTTGAAGATGAATCGTTCAAATAGAAGCAATATTAATAAAACGAATAATAAAAATTCGTCGTTTTATGCATTTTACGCGTTAAAACGCAGATTAAACTCAAAACGTGCTGTTTTTGCTAAATAATAAGCATTTTCAGCATTTTGAATCGTTGAAATCGTTCAAATAGACGCAATAAAATAAAAAACGAATAATAAAAATTTCGTCGTTATTATGCTGTTTTTACGCGTTAAAAGCAGAATAAACTCGAAACGTGCTGTTTTGCTAAAATAACATTTTCAAGCATTTTAGATCGTTGAAAAGCAAAAGGGCAATATTAAAAACTAAAAAAAACGATGCTGTTTTTCGCGTTAAAAAGCGTTTAAAACCAAAAAGTTTTGTTTTGCTAAAATAACACGCATTTTTTGATGTTGAAAACGTTCCAAAAAAAACAATATTAAAAAAAACGAATAATAAATTTTGTCACGGCGCTGCTGTTACGCGTTAAAAACGCTGATTAAAACTCAAACGTGCTGTTTTGCTTGCAAAATAGCATTTTTCAAGCATTTTAGATCGTTGAAATCGTTCCGTAGACGCAATATTAATAAAACGAATAATAAAATTTCGTCGTTTTATGCTGTTTTACGCGTTAAAACGCAGATTAAGTTAAAGCGTGCTGTTTTGCCTTTAAAAATAAGCATTTTCAACTTTTAGATCGTTGAAATCGTTCGAAATAGAAGCAATATTAATAAAACGAATAATAAATTCGTCGTTTTATGCTTTGTTTTACGCGTTAAAACGGTGCGCTCAAAACGTGCTGTTTTTGCTTCAAAACCGGCATTTTCCAAGCATTTTAGATCGTTTACGAAATCGTTCAAAATAGACGCGAAATATTAATAAAACAAATAATAAAATTTCGTCGTTTTTATGCTGTTTTTACGCGTTAAAACGCTGATTAAAAGCTCAGAACATTGTTTTTGCTAAAATAATAAGCATTTTGAAAGCATTTTGAAGGTCGTTGAAATCGTTCAAATAGACGCAATATTAATAAAAAACGAATAATAAATTCGTCGTTTTTGTGCTGTTTTACGCGCGCGTTAAACGCAGATTAAAGCTCAAAACGTGCTGTTTTGCTAAAATAAGCATTTTCTAAGCATTTTAGATCGTTGTCGTTCAAATAAGAAACAATATTAATAAAAACGAATAATAAAATTTTATCGTTACGTTTAATAGCTGTTTAATAAAACGCAGATTAAAATCAAACGTTTTGTTTTACCATAAAGCTTTTTTATGCTTTTGTTTTACGTTAAACGCTGATTTAAAGCTCAAAACTGATGCTGTTTTGCTAAAATAAGCATTTTCAAGCATTTTAGATCGCTGGGAAATCGTTCAAATAGACGCAATATTAATAAAACGATAAATAAAAAATTCGTCGTTTTTATGCTGTTTTACGCGTTAAACGCTGATTAAAACTCAAAACGTGCTGTTTTGCTAAAATAAGCATTTTCAAGCATTTTTAGATCGGTAAATCGTTGGAAATGAGCGCAATATTAATAAAACGGAATAATAGTTGTCGTTTTTATGCTGTTTTCGTTAAGCAGATTAAAGCTCAAAACGTGCTGTTTTGCTACAAAAAATAAAAGCATTTTTCAAAGAGTTTTAGATCGTTGAAATCGTTCAAATAGAAACAATATTAATAAAACGAATGTAAAAATTTCGTCGTTTTATGCTGTTTACGCGTTAAAACGCAGATTAAAACTCAAAACGTGCTGTTTTGCTAAAATAAGTATTTTCAAGCATTTTAGATCGTTTGAAATCGTTTAAATAGAAGCAATAGTAATAAAACGAATAATAAAAATTTCGTCGTTTTTTATGCTGTTTTACGCGTTAAAACGCAGGAATAAAGCTCAAAACGTGCTGTTTTGCTAAAATAAGCATTTTCAAGCATTTTTTAGATCGTTGAAATCGTTCAAATAAGCAATATTAATAAAAACGAATAATAAAAATTCGTCGTTTTATGCTGTTTTACGTGTTAAAACGCAGATTAAAACTCAAAACGTGCTGTTTTGCTAAAATAACATTTTCAAGCATTTTTAAGATCGTTGAAATCGTTCAAATAGACGCAATAAAATAAAAACGAATAATAAAAATTTCGTCGTTTTTATGCTTGTTTTACGCGTTAAAACGCAGAATAAAACTCAAAACAGTGTGCTGTTTTTGCTAAAATAAAGCATTTTCAAGCATTTTTAGATCGTTGAAATCTTCAAAACTAAGACGCAATATTAATAAAAACGAATAATATAAAATTTTGTCGTTTTTATGTGCTGTTTTACGCGTTAAAACGCTGATTAAAACTCAAAAACGTGCTGTTTTTGCTAAAATAACATTTTCAAGCATTTTAGATCGTTGAAATCGTTCAAATAAGACGCAATATTAATAAAAACGATAAATAAAAAATTCGTCGTTTTATGCTGTTTACCTTGTTAAACGCTGATTAAAGCTCAAACGTGCTGTTTTTTGCTAAAATAAGCATTTTCAAGCATTTTAGGTCGTTGAAATCGTTCAAATAGACGCAATATTAATAAAAACGAATAATAAAAATTTCGTCGTTTTATGCTGTTTTACGCGTTAAAACGCAGATTAAAAGCTCAAACGTGCTGTTTTGCTAAAATAAGCAATTTCAAGCATTTTAGATCGTAGAAATCGTTCAAATAGACGCAATAAAAAATAAAAACGAATAATAAAAATTTCGTCGTTTTATGCTGTTTTACGCGTTAAAACACAGAATAAAATAAAACATTAGCATTTTATAAATAAGCATTTTCAAGCATTTTAGATCACGTTGGAAATCGTTCAAATAGAAGCAATATTAATAAAAACGAATAATATAAAATTCGTCATTTTATGCTGTTTACGCGTTAAAACGCAGATTAAAAGCTCAAACGTGCTGTTTTGCTAAAATAAGCATTTTCAAGCATTTTTAGATCGTTGAAATCGTTCAAATAGACGCAATAGTAATAAAAACGAATAATAAAAATTCGTCGTTTTATACTTTTGTTTTACGCGTTAAAACGCAGATTAAAATCAAAACGTACTGTTTTGCTTTAAAATAAAGCATTTTCAAGCATTTTAGATCGTTTGAAATCGTTCAAATAGACGCAATAAAAATAAAAACGAATAATAAAAATTTCGTCGTTTTTTATGCTGTTTTTACTTAAAACGCGAATAAAGCTCAAAACATTAACTGTTTGCTAAAATAAGCATTTTCAAGCATTTTAGATCGTTGAAATCGTTCAAATAGACGCAATATTAATAAAAACGAATAATAAAAATTTCGTCGTTTATGCTGTTTACGCGTTAAAACGCAGATTAAAGCTCAAAACGTGTGTTTTGCTAAAATAAGCATTTTCAAGAAGAAGCATTTTTAGATCGTTGAAATCGTTCAAATGAAGCAATATTAATAAAACGAATAATAAAATTCGTCACGTTTTATGCTGTTTTACGCGTTAAAACGCAGATTAAAGCTCAAAACGTGCTGTTTTTGCTAAAATAAAGCATTTTCAAGCATTTTAGATCCGTTGAAATCGTTCAAATAGACGCAATATTAATAAAAACAAATAATAAAAATTTCGTCGTTTTTATTAACATTTTACGCGTTAAAACAGCGATTAAAGCTCAAAACGTGCTGTTTTGCCTTTAATAAAGCATTTTCAAGCATTTTTAGATCGCTGAAATCCGTTCAAATAGACGCAATATTAATAAAAACGATAAATAAGAATTCGTCGTTTTTGTATATGCTGTTTTACGCGTTAAAACGCTGATTAAAGCTCAAAACGTGCTGTTTTGCTAAAATAAGCATTTTCAAGCATTTTAGATCGTTGAAATCGATTCCAAATAGACGCAATATTAATAAAAACGAATAATAAAAAAATTCGTCGTTTTTTATGCTGTTTTACGCGTTAAAACGCAGATTAAAGCTCAAAACGTGCTGTTTTGCTAAAATAGGCATTTTCAAGCATTTTAGATCGTTGAAATCGATAAAACAGTATTAATAAAACGAATAATAAAAATCATCGTTTTATGCTGTTTACCGAGTTAAAACGCAGATTAAAGCTCAAAACGTTCTGTTTTTGCTGAAATAATAAGCATTTTCAAAGCATTTTAGATCGTTGGAAATCGTTCAAATAGACGCAATATTAATAAAAACGAATAATAAAAAATTCGTCGTTTTATACTGTTTTACGCGTTAAAACGCAGGTTAAAAGCTCAAAACATTGCTGTTTTGCTTGCTAAAATAAAAGCATTTTTCAAGCATTTTAGATCGTCGAAATCGTTCAAATAGACGCAATAAAATAAAAACGAATAATAAAAATTTCGTCGTTTTATGCTGTTTTACGCGTTAAAACGCAGATTAAAAGCTCAAATCGTGCTGTTTTGCTAAAATAAGCATTTTCAAGCATTTTAGATCGTTGAAATCGTTCCGTAGGCGCAATATTAATAAAAAACAAACAATAAAATTTCGTCGTTTTTTGTGCTGTTTTACGCGTTAAAACGCTGATTAAACTCAAACGTGCTGTTTTTGCTAAAATAATAAAGCATTTTCAAGCATTTTAGATCGTTGAAATCGTTCAAAATAGACGCAATATTAATAAAACGAATAATAAAAATGTCGTCGTTTTTATGCTGTTTTTACGCGTTAAAACGCAGATTAAAGCTCAAAACGTGCTGTTTTGCTAAAATAAGCATTTTCAAGCATTTTAGATCGTTGAAGTCGTTCAAATAGAAGCAATATTAATAAAAACAGATAATAAAAATTCGTCGTTTTATGCTGTTTTACGCGTTAAAACGCAGATTTAAAACTCAAAACGTGCTGTTTTTGCTAAAATAAGCATTTTCAAGCATTTTAGATCGTTGAAATCGTTCAAATAGACGCAATATTAATACGCTCATCATAAAAAATTCAATCGATTTTATGCTGTTTTACGCGTTAAAACGCTGATTAAAGCTCAAAAGCGTGCTGTTTTGCTAAAATAAGCATTTTCAAGCATTTTAGATCGCTGAAATCGTTCAAACAGACGCAATATTAATAAAAACGATAAATAAAAATTCGTCGTTTTATGCTGTTTTACGCGTTAAAACGCTGATTAAAGCTCAAAACGTGCTGTTTGCTAAATAAGCATTTTCAAGCATTTTAGATCATTGAAATCGTTCAAATAGACGCAATATTAATAAAAACGAATAATAAAAATTCGTCGTTTTATGTGCTGTTTTTACGCGTTAAAACGCAATTAAAGCTCAAAACGTGCTGTTTTGCACAAAATAAGCATTTTCAAGGGTTTTAGATCGTTGAAATCGTTCAAATAGAAGCAATATTAATAAAAAACGAATAATAAAAATTTCGTCGTTTTATGCTGTTTTGCGTTAAAACGCAGATTAAAGCTCAAAACGTGCTGTTTTGCTAAAATAAGTATTTTCAAGCATTTAGATCGTTGAAATCACGTTTTAAATAGAAGCAATATTAATAAAAACGAATAATAAAAAATTTCGTCGTTTTTATGCTGTTTTTACGCGTTAAAACGCAGAATAAAACTCAAAACATGCTGTTTTGCTAAAATAAAGCATTTTCAGAAAAGCATTTTTGAATCGTTGGGAAATCGTTCAAATAGAAGCAATATTAATAAAAACGAATAATAAAAATTCGTCGTTTTTATGCTGTTTACGTGTTAAACGCAGATTAAGCTCAAAACGTGCTGTTTTGCTAAAATCAGCATTTTCAAGCATTTTAGATCGTTGGGAAATCGTTCAAATAGACGCAATAAAATAAAAACGAATAATAAAAATTTCGTCGTTTTTATGCTGTTTTACGCGTTAAAACGCGGGAATAAGCTCAAAACGATGCTGTTTTTGCTAAAATAAAGCATTTTCAAGCATTTTAGATCGTTGAAATCGTTCAAATAGACGCAATATTGACAAAACGAATAATGCACTTTTGTCGTTTTATGCTGTTTTAGATTAAAACGCTGATTAAAGCTCAAGCGTGCTGTTTTGCTAAAATAAGCATTTTTCAGAAGCATTTTGATCGTGAAATCGTTCAAATAGACGCAATAATAAAAAACGATAAATAAAAATTCGTCGTTTTATGCTGTTTTACGCGTTAAAACGCTGATTAAAGCTCAAAACGTGCTGTTTTTGCTAAAATAAGCATTTTCAAGCATTTTTAGGTCGTTGAAATCGTTCAAATAGACGCAATATTAATAAAAAACGAATAATAAAAAATTCGTGTTTTGTAACATTTTTACGCGTTAAAACGCAGATTAAAGCTCAAAACGTGCTGTTTTTGCTAAAATAGAGCATTTTTCAAGCGTGCAGATCGTTGAAATCGTTCCAAGTAGAAGCAATAGTAATAAAAAGCGAATAATAATAAAAATTCGTCGTTTTTATGCTGTTTACGCGTTAAACGCAGATTAAAAGCATCAAACGTGCTGTTTTGCTAAAATAAGCATTTTCAAGCATTTTAGATCGTTGAAATCGTTCCAAATAGAAGCAATATTAATAAAAACGAATAATAAAAATTTCGTCGGTTTTATGCTGTTTTACGCGTGGCACAGAATTAAAAAGCTCAAAACGTGCTGTTTTTGCTAAAATGGCGCAAAGCATTTTTAGATCGTTGGAAATCGTTCAAATAGACCTGTATTAATAAAAACGAATAATAAAAATTTCGTCGTTTTTATGCTGTTTTACGCGTTAAAACGCAGATTAAAGAAAAGCTCAAAACGTGCTGTTTTGCTAAAATAAGCATTTTTCAAGCATTTTTAGATGTTTAGAAATCAGTTTCAAATAGAAGCAATATTAATAAAAACGAATAATAAAAATTCGTCGTTTTATGCTGTTTTACGCGTTAAAACGCGAATTAAAACTCAAAACGTGCTGTTTGCGCAAAATACATTTTCAGAAAGCATTTTAGATCGTTGAAATCGTTCAAATAGAAGCAATATTAATAAAAACGAATAATAAGAATTTCGTCCGGTTTTATGCTGTTTTACGCGTTAGAAACGCAGATTAAAACTCAAACGTGCTGTTTTGCTAAAATAAGCAATTTCAAGCATTTTAGATCGTTGAAATCACGTTCAAATAGACGCAATAAAAATAAAAAGCAGATAATAAAAATTTCGTCGTTTTTGTGCTGTTTACGCGTTAAAACGCAGAATAAAAGCTCAAAACGATGCTGTTTTGCTAAAATAAGCATTTTTCAAGCATTTTTAGATCGTTGAAATCGTTCAAATAGAAGCAATATTAATAAAAACGAATAATAAAAAATTCGTCATTTCTGTGCTGTTTTACGCGCGTTAAAACGCAGATTAAAGCTCAAAACGTGCTGTTTTGCTAAAATAAGCATTTTCCAAGCATTTTAGATCGTTGAAATCACGTTCAAATAGACGCAATATTAGCAAAGCGAATAATAAAAATTTCGTCGTTTTTATGCTGTTTTGCGTTAAAACGCGCAGATTAAGCTCAAAACGTGCTGTTTTGCTAAAATATAAGCATTTTCAAAGCATTTTAGATCATTTGAAATCGTTCAAATAGAAGCAATATTAATAAAACGAATAATAAAATTTCGTCGTTTTATGCTGTTTTGCGCGTTAAAACGCAGATTAAAAGCTCAAACGTGCTGTTTTTTTGCTAAAATAAAGCAATTTCAGCATTTTAGATCGTTGAAATCGTTTTCAAATAGCGCAATAAAATAAAAACGAATAATAAAAATTTCGTCGTTTTTATGCTGTTTTACGCGTTAAACGCAGGAATAAAGCTCAAAACGTGCTGTTTGCTAAATAAGCATTTTCAAGCATTTTAGATCGTTGAAATCGTTCAAATAGAAGCAATGGCAAAACGAATAATAATATAAAATTCGTCATTTTATTAACACGCGTTAAAACGCGAATTAAAACTCAAAACGTGCTGTTTTCATCGCATTTTCAAGCATTTAGATCGTTGAAATCGTTCAAATAGACGCAATATTAATAAAACGAATAATAAAATTTCTACGTCGTTTTATGCTGTTTACGCGTTAAAACGCAGATTAAAGCTCAAAACGTGCTGTTTTGCTAAAATAAGCATTTCAAGCATTTTTAGATCGTTGAAATCACGTTCAAATAGAAGCAATATTAATAAAAACGAATAATAAAAATTCGTCGTTTTTTATGCTGTTTACGCGTTAAAACGCAGATTAAAATAAAACGATGCTGTTTTTGCTAAAATAAAAGCATTTTCAAAGCATTTTAGATCGTTGAAGTCGTTCAAATAGACGCAATAAAATAAAAACGAATAATAAAAATTTCGTCGTTTTATGCTGTTTTACGCGTTAAAACTGAGAATAAAGCTCAAAACGTGCTGTTTTGCTACAAAATAAGCATTTTCCAGCAGATCGTTGAAATCGATTTCAAATAGACGCAATATTAATAAAAACGAATAATAAATTTCGTCGTTTTATGCTGTTTACGCGTTAAAACGCAGATTAAAGCTCAAATGTGCTGTTTGCTAAAATAAGCATTTTGAAGCATTTTAAATCGTTGAATTCGTTCAAATAGAAGCAATATTAATAAAAACGAATAATAAAAATTTGTCGTTTTATGCTGTTTTACGTTAAAACGCAGATTAAAGCTCAAAACGTGCTGTTTTGCTAAAATCGCATTTCAAGCTTTTAGGTCGTTGAAATCTGAATAGACGCAATAAAATAAAAACGAATAATAAAAATTTCGTCGTTTTTTATGCCGTTTTACGCGTTAAAACGCAGAATAAAGCTCAAAACGTGCTGTTTTGCTAAAATAAACATTTCAAGCATTTTTAGATCGTTGAAATCGTTCAAATAGACGCAATAGTAATAAAAACGAATAATAAAAATTCGTCGTTTTATGCTGTTTTCACGCGTTAAAACGCAGATTAAAGCTCAAAACGTGCTGTTTTAACAAAATAAGCATTTTCAACCATTTAGATCGTTGAAATCGTTCAAATAGAAGCAATATTAAAAAAACGAATAATAAAAATTTCGTCGTTTTTGCTACTGTTTTTACGCGTTAAAACGCAGATTAAAAGCTTTCAAAACGTGCTGTTTTTGCTAAAATAAGCATTTTCAAGCATTTTAGATCATTGAAATCGTTTAAATAGAAGCAATATTAATAAAAACGAATAATAAAAATTTCGTCGTTTTTATGCTGTTTTACGCGTTAAAACGCAGAATAAAGCTCAAAACGTGCTGTTTTGCTAAAATAAAGCATTTTCAAGCATTTTAGATCGTTGAAATCGTTCAAATAGAGCAATATTAATAAAAACGAATAATAAAAAATTCGTCGTTTTTATGCTGTTTTACGCGTTAAAACGCAGATTAAAACTCAAAACGTGCTGTTTTGCTAAAATAAGCATTTTCAAGCATTTTAGATCGTTGAAATCGTTCAAATAGACGCAATATAATAAAAACGAATAATAAAATTTCGTCGTTTTATGCTGTTTTACGCGTTAAAACGCAGATAAACTCAAAACGTGCTGTTTTGCTAAAATAACATTTTAGCTTTTAGATCGTGAAATCGTTAAAGAGATAAATAAAAAGCGATAAAAAATTGTCTTTTTATGTTTTCCGTTAAAACGCGATAACTAAACGTGCTGTTTTACAAAATAACATTTTCAACATTTTAGATGTTGAAATCGTTCAAAAACGAAATTAATAAAAACAAAATAAAAATTTTCGTTTAGCTTAAGCGTTAAAACGCAGATTAAAAAATCAAATTGTTACGATAATGCATTTTTAAGCTTTTATCCGTTAAATCGTTCAAATGAAAATATTAATAAAAACGATATAAAAAATTTCGTCTTTTAATGCTTTAACGTTAAAAGAAGTTAAATTAAAACGTTTTTAAAAATAAAATTTTAACTTTTTTTTTGAATCGTTAAATAGCAATATTGTAACAAACGTATAATTGAAAAATATTTTAAATTTTATATTGAAATCGTTAAACGAATTAATAATAAAAGCTTTAAAATTAGCTTTTATGCATTTTAGACGTTAAATCGATTAAACTAAAACGGCAATTATTTAAAAGATAATTAAAATTTCATCGTTTTATGTTTTACGCGTTAAAACATATTAAAACTCAAAACGTGCTGTTTTGTAACATTTTAAGCATTTTAGACGTTGAAATCGTTCAAATAGACGCAATATATAAAAAATAAAAAATTTCTGTTTTTTTCGTATTTTAACGATATAAAACAGATTAAAATAAAAATTCTGTTTTTAAAATGCTTTCGTTCAAACATAGAATTCGAAATACGTTTAATAAAATATTATAAAAGAAATTTTAAATCCGTTTATGTTCAATAACGCTGTTAAAAACGATTAAATCAAAAATTTACTCGTTATTTTTCTAATAACGCATTTTAAGCATTAACTAAAATTCTGCTTTGTAAGTAAAACGATTAAGTTAAAAATGTCGTCAAATTGTTACATTTTACATAAAACGCAAAAAATCGCAATATGCTGTTTACAAAATAAAATTGATTTAAATCAGTGCATCGTTTTAAATAAATGCAAATTAAAAGCGATTAAAATTTTAATTTTAATGCTGTTTTACGCGTTAAAACGCAGAATAAAACTCAATTTTGCTTTTTCGCGTAAAAGCATTTAAGCTTTAATCGTTGAAATGTTAAAATAAGCAATTTACAAAAATTTAGATTGAAATCGTTCAAATCGATTTTACGTTAAAACGAAAATAAAAACTCAATTTATGCATTTTACGCGTAAAATAAATTTTAAAATTGTGTTTGTAAATAACATTTTCAAATAGTCGATGCAAATAATTCAAAAACAATAATAAAAATCGTATTAAATTTCGTCCGTTTTAGCTGATTAAAGCTCAAAACGAGCATGTTTCAAAATAAAGCATTTTGCAATATAGATGCGTTTGAAACTTTTAGATGCGAAATACGTTCAAAAACGAATAATAAAAAGATATTAAATGTTTTTATGCTTTGTACGCGTTAAAACGCAGTAAAACCAAAACGTGTTTTTGCTAAAAAAGCATTTTCAAGCATTTTAGATCGTTGAAATCGTTCAAATAGAAGCAATATTAATAAAAACGAATAATAAAAAATTCGTCGTTTTTATGCTGTTACGCGTTAAAACGCAGATTAAAAACTCAAAACGTGCTGTTTTGCTAAAATAAGCACTTTCAAGCATTTTTAGATCGTTGAAATCATTCAAATAGACGCAATATTAATAAAACAGATAATAAAAAATTCGTCGTTTTTATGCTGTTTTACGCGTTAAAACGCGGAATTGAAAGCTCAAAACGTGCTGTTTTGCTAAAATAAAAGCATTTCAGCTTTTTAGATCGTCGAAATCACGTTCAAATAGACGCAATAAAAATAAAAAACGAATAATAAAAATTTCGTCGTTTTTATGCTGTTTTTACGCGTTAAAACGCAGGAGAATAAAACTCAAAACGTGCTGTTTTGCTAAAATAAGCATTTTCAGCATTTTAGATCGTTGAAGAATCGTTCAAATAATAGACGCAATATTAATAAAAACGAATAATAAAAATTTCGTCGTTTTTATGCTGTTTTACGCGTTAAAACGCAGATTAAAGCTCAAATCGTGCTGTTTTGCTAAAATAGCGTGCAAGCATTTTAGATCGTTGAAATCGTTCAAATAAACAATATTAATAAAAAACAAATAATAATAAAAATTCGTCGTTTTATGCTGTTTTACGCGTTAAAACGCAGAATAAAGAACTCAAAACGTGCTGTTTTGCTAAAATAAGCATTTTTCAAGCATTTTAGATCGTTGAAATCGTTCAAATAAGGCATAATAAAAATAAAAACGAATAATAAAAATTTCCTCGTTTTTATGCTGTTTTACGCGTTAAAACGCAGAATAAGCTCAAAACGTGCTGTTTTGCTAAAATAAGCATTTTCAAGCGTTTTAGATCGTTGAAATCGTTCAAATAGAAGCAATATTAAAAAACGAATAATAAAAATTTCGTCGTTTTTTTACTATGCTGTTTTACGCGTTAAAACGCAGATTAAAGCTCAAAACGTGCTGTTTTGCTTTAAAATAAGCATTTTCAAAGCATTTTAGATCGTTGAAATCGTTCGTGAAGCAATATTAAAAAACGAATATAAAAATTTCGTCGTTTTATGCTGCTTTTACGCGTTAAAGCGCTGATTAAACTCAAAACGTGCTGTTTTGCTAAAGGCTAAAGCATTTTCAAGCATTTTAGATCGTTGAAATCGTTCAAATAGACGCAATAAAAATAAAACGAATAATAAAAAATTTCGTCGTTTTTATGCTGTTTTTACGCGTTAAAACACAGAATAAAAGCTCAAAACGTGCTGTTTTGCTAAAATAAGCATTTTCAAGCATTTTTAGATGCGTTGAAATCGTTCAAATAGACGCAATATTAATAAAAAACGAATAATAAAAATTTCGTCGTTTTATGCTGTTTTACGCGCGTTAAAACGCAGATTAAAGAAACTCAAATCATTAACATTTTTTCAAAATAAGCATTTTCAAATACATTTTTAGATCGTTGAAATCGTTCAAATAGAAGCAATATTAATAAAAAACAAATAATAAAAATTCGTGTTTTATGCTGTTTTGCGTTAAAACGCAGAATAAACTCAAAACGTGCTGTTTTTGCTAAAATAAGCATTTTTCAAGCATTTTTAGATCGTTGGGAAATCGTTCCAAATAGACGCAATAAAAAGCAAAGCAGGCAATAAAATTTCACCGTTTTTATGCTGTTTTACGCGTTAAAACGCAGGAATAAACTCAAAACGTGCTGTTTTGCTAAAACCAAAGCGTTTTCAAGCGTTTTAGATCGTTGAAATCGTTCAAATAGAAGCAATATTAAAAAACGAATAATAAAAATTTCGTCGTTTTTTTTATGCTGTTTTACGCGTTGAAACGCAGATTAAAATAAAACGTGCTGTTTTTGCTAAAATAAGCATTTTCAAGCATTTTAGATCGTTGAAATCGTTCAAATAGAAGCAATATTAAAAAAAACGAATAATAAAAATTTCGTCGTTTTTTTATGCTGTTTTACGCGTTAAAACGCTGATTAAACTCAAAACGTGCTGTTTTTGCTAAAATAAGCATTTTCAAGCATTTTTAGATCGTTGAAATCGTTCAAATAGGCGCAATATTAATAAAAACGAATAACAAAAAAATTCGTCGTTTTATGCTGTTTTACGCGTTAAAACGCAGATTAAAGCTCAAAACGTGCTGTTTTTGCTAAAATAGGCATTTTCAAGCATTTTTTAGATCGTTGAAATCACGTTCAAAATAGAAGCAATATTAATAAAAACGGAATAATAAAAAAATTCATGTTTTTTATGCTGTTTTACGCGTTTAAAACGCAGATTAGCTCAAAACGTGTTGTTTTCGTCAGCGCATTTTTCAAGCATTTTAGATCGTTGAAATCGTTCAAATAGACGCAATATTAATAAAAACGAATAATAAATTCGTCGTTTTATGCTGTTTTACGCGTTAAAGCGCAGATTAAAGCTCAAAACGTGCTGTTTTGCTAAAATAATAAGCATTTTCAAGCATTTTAGATCGTCGAAATCGTTTGGAAATAGACGCAATAAAAGTAAAAGCGAATAATAAAATTTCTTCGTTTTATGCTGTTTTACGCGTTAAAGCGCGGAATAAACTCAAAGGCGATGCTGTTTTGCTAAAGTAAACATTTTCAAACATTTTTAGATCGTGAAATCGTTCAAATAGACGCAATATTAATAGAGCGAGAGCCAGTGACGAGCCAGACTTTCGTCATTTTAGGAAGATGAAATTTTGTAAATATGTTTCTCAGCACAGGTAAGAACGATCCCCAATTATGGAAACCTGGATCGTAGTTCCTTTAGCAGTTCTTTTGGCCAACAAAGATGTACACATGATGACCCTGCATGTTTCGTTATTTTAGCAAACTCCATTTTGCATATTTTTGTTCGTAACATTATTATAACATGCGCTGCTCATTTGCCAGTCACCTGGTATGGTTCCAACCCTAGCCAGACACCCCTAAAGTATATATTTTTAACTTTTTTTGCTTTCGTTATATTAAAAAGCTGAATTTGATACACATTATACAGAAGGCTATGAAACTGTGTTTTCCGGCGTATGAACAGTTTGGTCCACGGTTCTAGCATATCATCCTGCCAGACGCATTGAAAGTGTATAAGAGTTGCAAAAAAATTGAATTGTTATACATGAAATTTTCGCATAATAGTAATTTTATTTGAACAAATATTTAATAATAATAATCATGCTATCGTCGATAACTGTTTTCACAGAAAATTTCATGTTTAAACCGTTTAACGCAGCTTTTAACTTGCTTTCCAATGCGTCTGGCAGGATGATAGAACCGACCAAACTGTCACAGCGTTAGCGGAAAACAGTTTTATAGCTCGCAGCCCGCCAATGTACTTATCCAGATTCAGCAACGAAAGTAAAAAAGTTAAACTGCTACTTTAGGGGTGTCTGGCGGGGTGGAATTTCCTTTCAGGCTGGCAAACGCATGTAATGTGACGAGCAAAATAGCAAAAAATGAGTTATAAATAACGAGATGCATCGTAATAACATCTTTGGTGGCGTGCCGCAATTCCACGTCAGGCTTTCGCAATTGAAATTGTGGCACAGGCTACGTTGCAAAATCTTTTCAAATGACAATGCAATCTATAATAAAACGAATAATAAAAGAAATTTCGTCGAACATGCTTTTGAC
Organism: Dalotia coriaria; assembly: GCF_025399875.1. Lineage (NCBI taxonomy): Eukaryota > Metazoa > Arthropoda > Insecta > Coleoptera > Staphylinidae > Dalotia > Dalotia coriaria. The sequence continues at coordinate 59,113 of NW_027045724.1, forward strand.
TGCGCACGCGTTAAAACACAGATTAGCTCCGTCATTGCTGTTTTTGCTAAAATACTCAGCATTTTCAAGCATTTTAGATCGTTGAAATCGTTCAAATAGACGCAATATTAATAAAAAACGAAACGGCCAAAAAAATTTAAAGTCGTTTTTGCATTGCTGTTTTACGCGTTAAAGAAACGCTGATTAAAACTCAAAACGTGCTGTTTTTGCTTTAAAAATAAGCATTTTCAGCATTTTAGATCGTTGGAAATCGTTTCAAAATAGACGCAATATTAATAAAAACGAATAATGAAAATGTCGTCGTTTTTATGCTGTTTTACGCGTTAAACGCAGATTAAAGCTTTCAAAACGTGCTGTTTTTGCTAAAATAAGCATTTTCAAGCATTTTAGATCGTTGAAATCGTTCAAATAGAAGCAATATTAATAAAAACGAATAATAAAAAAATTCGTCGTTTTTATGCTGTTTTACGCGCGTTAAAACGCAGATTAAAAGCTCAAAACGTGCTGTTTTGCTTTAAAATAAGCATTTTCAAGCATTTTAGATCGTTGAAATCGTTCAAATAAGACGCAATATTAACAAAAACGAATAATAAAAATTTTGCGTCGTTTTTTATGCGCTTTACGCGTTAAAACGCGAAATAAAGCACAAAACGTGCTGTTTTGCACAAAAATAAGCATTTTCAAGCATTTTTAGATCGTTGAAATCGTTCAAATAGAAGCAATAGTAATAAAAACGAATAATAATAAAAATTCGTCGTTTTTTATGCTGTTTTACGCGTTAAAACGCAGATTAAAAGCTCAAAACGTGCTGTTTTGCTAAAATAAAAGCACTTTCAGAAGCATTTTAGATCGTTGAAATCGTTCCAAATAGACGCAATATTAATAAAAACGAATAATAAAATTCGTCGTTTTTTATGCTGTTTTTACGCGTTAAAACGCAGATTAAAGCTCAAAACGTGCTGTTTTGCTAAAATAAGCATTTTCAAGCATTTTTAGATCGTCGAAATCGTTCAAATGGGCGCAATAAAATAAAAACGAATAATAAAAATTTTTGTCGTTTTTTATGCTGTTTTACGCGTTAAAACACGCAGAATAAGCTCAAAAACGTGCTGTTTTGCTAAAATAATAAAGCATTTTCAAGCATTTTTAGATCGTTGAAGAATCGTTTCAAATAGACGCAATATTAATAAAAGCGACGTAGCATTTCGTCGTTTTTTGTGCTGTTTTACGCGTTAAAACGCAGATTAAAGCTCAAATCGTGCTGTTTTTGCTAAAATAAGCATTTTCAAGCATTTTAGATCGTTGAAATCGTTCAAATAGAAGCAATATTAATAAAGCAAATAATAAAAAATTCGTCGTTTTATGCTGTTTTGCGCGTTAAAACGCAGAATAAAAATAAAACGTGCTGTTTTTTGCTAAAATAAGCATTTTCAAGCATTTTAGATCGTTGAAATCGTTCAAATAGACGCAATAAAAAATAAAAAACGAATATTAAAATTTCGTCGTTTTTATGCTTGTTTTGCGCGTTAAAACGCAGAATAAAACTCAAAACACGTGCTGTTTTGCTAAATAAACATTTTCCAAGCGTTTTTAGATCGTTGAAATCGTTCAAATAGAAACGTAATAAAAAAACGAATAATAAAAATTTCGTCGTTTTTATGCTGTTTTTACGCGTTAAAACGCAGATTAAAACTCAAAACGTGCTGTTTTGCTAAAATAAGCATTTTCAAGCATTTTTGAATCGTTGAAATCGTTCAAATAGACGCAAAATACAAAAATAAAAAACGAATAATAAAAATTTCGTCGTTTTTATATGCTGTTTTACGCGTTAAAACGCAGAATAAAAGCTCAAAACGTGCTGTTTTTGCTTTAAAATAAGCATTTTCAGAAGCGTTTTAGATCGTTGAAATCGTTCCAAATAGAAGCAATATTAAAAAACGAATAATAAAAATTTCGTCGTTTTTTATGCTGTTTTTACGCGTTAAACGCAGATTAAAGCTCAAAACGTGCTGTTTTCAAAATAGCGCATTTTCAGCATTTTTAGATCGTTGAAATCGTTCAAATAGAAAGCAATATTAATAAAACGAATAATAAAATTCGTCGTTTTATGCGCATTTTACGCGTTAAAACGCAGAATAAAAAATCAAAACGTGCTGTTTTGCTAAAATAAGCATTTCAAGCATTTTTAGATCGTTGGAAATCGTTCAAATAGACGCAATATTAATAAAAACGAATAATAAAAATTTCGTCGTTTTATGCTGTTTTACGCGTTAAAACGCTGATTAAAAGCTCAAAACGTGCTTTGTTTTTGCCTAAGGTAAGCATTTTCAAGCATTTTTAGATCGTTGAAATCGTTCAAATAGACGCAATAAAAAATAAAAACCAATAATAAAATTTCACGTCGTTTTATGCTGTTTTACGCGTTAAAACGCGCAGAATAAAGCTCAAAACGTGCTGTTTTTGCTAAAATAAAGCATTTTTCAAGCATTTTAGTCGATTTGAAATCGTTCAAATAGACGCAATAAAAATAAAAACGAATAATAAAATTTCGTCGTTTTATGCTGTTTTACGCGTTAAAACGCGGGAATAAAGCTTTCAAAACGTGCTGTTTGCTTTAAAATAAGCATTTTCAAGCTACGTTTTTAGATCGTTGAAATCGTTCAAATAGAAGCAATATTAAAAAAACGAAAGATAATAAAAATTTCGTCGTTTTTTATGCTGTTTACGCGTTAAACGCAGATTAAAACTCAAAACGTGCTGTTTTGCTAAAATAAGCAATTTCAAGCATTTTAGATCGTTGAAATCGTTCAAATAGACGCAATAAAAATAAAAACGAATAATAAAAAATTTCGTCGTTTTATGCTGTTTCTGCCCGTTAAAACGCAGAATAAAACTCAAAACGTGCTGTTTGCTAAAATAAGCATTTTCAAGCATTTTAGATCGTTGAAATCGTTCAAATGAAAGCAATATTAATAAAAACGCGAATAATATAAAATTCGTCATTTTTATGCTGTTTTACGCGTTGAAACGCAGATTAAAGAAGCTCAAAACGTGCTGTTTTGCTAAAATAAGCATTTTCAGCATTTTAGATCGTTGAAATCGTTCAAATAGACGCAATATTAATAAAAACGAATAATGAAAATTTCGTCGTTTTTATGCTGTTTTACGCGTAAACGCTGATTAAAGCTCAAAACGTGCTGTTTTGGCACAAAATAAAGCATTTTCAAGCATTTTTTGAATCGTTGAAAATCGTTCAAATAGAAGCAATATTAATAAAACGAATAATAAAAAATTTGTCGTTTTATGCTGTTTTACGCGTTAAAACGCAGATTAAAGCTCAAAACGCGCTGTTGCTAAAATAAACATTTTCAAGCATTTTAGATCGTTGAAATCGTTCAAATAGACGCAATAAAATAAAAAGCAGATAATAAAAATTTCGTCGTTTTTATGCTGTTTTACGCGTTAAAACGCAGAATAAAGCTCAAAACGTGCTGTTTTGCTAAAATAAGCATTTTCAAGCATTTTAGATCGTTGAAATCGTTCAAATAGACGCAATATTAATAAAAACGAATAATAAAATTTCGTCGTTTTTATGCTGTTTTGCGCGTTAAAACGCAGATTAAAGCTCAAATCGTGCTGTTTTGCTAAAATAAGCATTTTGAAGCATTTAAATCGTTGAATTCGTTCAAATAGAAGCAATATTAATAAAACGAATAATAAAAATTTGTCGTTTTTTACATGCTGTTTTACGTTAAAACGCAGATTAAGCTCAAAACGTGCTGTTTTGCTAAAATAAGCATTTTCAAGCTTTTAAGGTCGTTGAAATCGTTCAAATAGACGCAATAAAAATAAAAACGAATAATAAAAATTTCGTCGTTTTTTATGCTGTTTTGCGCGTTAAAACGCAGAATAGAAACTCAAAACGTGCTGTTTTGCTAAAATAAGCATTTTCAAGCATTTTAGATCGTTGAAATCGTTTTAAATAGAAGCAATATTTAATAAAAACGAGATAATAAAAATTCGTCATTTTATGCTATTTTACCGTTAAATCGCAGATTAAAAACTCAAAACTTACTGTTTTGCTAAAAAAGCATTTTCGAACATTTTTAGATCGTTGAAATCGTTCAAATAGACGCAATATTAATAAAAACGAATTTAAAAAAAAATTTCGTCGTTTTTATGCTGTTTTACGCGTTAAAACGCAGATTAAAGCCAAAACGTGCTGTTTTTTCTAAAATAAGCATTTTCAAGCATTTTAGATCGTTGAAATCGTTCAAATAGAAGCAATATTAATAAAAACGAATAATAAAAATTCGTCGTTTTTATGCTGTTTTACGCGTTAAAACGCAGATTAAAAGCTCAAAACGTGCTGTTTTCAAAATAAGCATTTTCAAGATTTTAGATCGTTGAAATCGTTCAAATAGACGCAATAAATAAAAACGATAATAAAATTTCGTCGTTTTATGCTGTTTTACGCGTTAAAACGCGATTAAAGCTCAAAACGTGCTGTTTTGCTTAAAATAAAAGCATTTTCAAAGCATTTTAGATCGTTGAAATCGTTCAATAGACGCAATAAATAAAAACGAATAATAAAAATTTCGTCGTTTTATGCTGTTTACGCGTTAAAAGCAGAATAACTCAAACGTGCTGTTTTGCTAAAATAAGCATTTTCAAGCATTTTAGATCGTTGAAATCGCGTTCAAATAGACGCAATAAAAATAAAAACGAATAATAAAATTTCGTCGTTTTTATGCTGTTTTTTACGCGTTAAAACGCAGAATAAAGCTCAAAACTGCTGTTTTGCTAAAAAGCATTTTCAAGCATTTTAGATCGTTGAAATACTTCAAATAGACGCAATATTAATAAAAACGAATAATAAAAATTTCGTCGTTTTTATGCTGTTTTACGCGTTAAAACGCAGATTAAAACTCAAATCGTGCTGTTTTGCTTTAAAATAAGCATTTTGAAGCATTTAAATCGTTGAATTCGTTAAATAGAAGCATATAATAAAAAACGAATAATAAAAATTTGTCGTTTTTATAGCATTTTACGTTAAAACGCAGATTAAAGCTCAAAACGATGCTGTTTTGCTAAAATAACATTTTCAAGCTTTTAGGTCGTTGAAATCGTTCAAATAACGCAATACAAATAAAAACGAATAATAAATTTCGTCGATTTTTATGCTGTTTACGCGTTAAAACGCAGAATAAAAGCTCAAAACGTGCTGTTTTGCTTAAATAAGCATTTTCAAAACATTTTAGATCGTTGAAATCGTTCAAATAGACGCAATATTAATAAAAACGAATAATAAAATTCGTCTTTTATGCTGTTTTACGCGTAAAAACGCAGATTAAAGCTCAAGACTTTGTTTTGCTAAAAAGCATTTTCAAGCATTTTAGATCGTTGAAATCGTTCAAATAGACGCAATACAAATAAAAACGAATTAAAAAATTTCGCGTTTTATGCTGTTTTACGCGTTAAAACGCAGAATAAAACTCAAAACGTGCTGTTTTGCTAAAATAAGCATTTTCAAATTTTTTTTTCAAAAAAAAATAAAAAAAAAAATAAAAAACGTCGTTTTTTTTTTTTGCGTTAAAACGCAGAAAAAATAAAATGTTTTGGAAAAAACATTTTAAACTTTTTTTAAATTTAAAAAAAAAAAATAAAAAAATTAAAAAAATTTGTTTTTTGGTTTTTTGCTTAAAACGCAATTAAAAGCTAAACTTTTTGTTTAAAAAAAAATTTTAAGATTTTTAAATTTGTTTGTTTTCTGGGTAATAAAAAGAAAAAAAAAAATTTTTTTTTTTTAAATTAAAAAAATTTTAACAAAAAGTTTTTTAAAATAAGATTTTAACTTTTTTAAATTTAAAAGGCCCAAAAAAAAAAAAAAAATTTCCCATGCTTTTTGCTTAAAAGCAAATAAAAATAAAAAATTGTTTTTTTCAAATAAAACATTTTAAAAAAAAATTTTTAAACGTGTTTCCTACGCTAAATAAAAAGT
>NW_027045725.1:0-55000 GCF_025399875.1 Dalotia coriaria
TTATTATTCGTTTTCAGTAATATTTTGCGTCTATTTGAACGATTTCAACGATCTAAAATGCTTGAAAATGTATTTTAGCAAAACGGCACGTTTTTGAGCTTTATTCTGCGTTTAACGTAAAACAGCATAAAACGACAGGGGTACGGTATTCGTTTTTATTAATATTGCGTCTATTTGAACGATTTTCAACGATCTAAAAATGCTTGAAAATGCTTATTTTAGCAAAACAGCACGTTTTGACTTTAATCTGCGTTTTAACGCGTAAAAACAGCATAAAACGACGAAATTTTATTATTCGTTTTGTTTTATTAATATTTGCGTCTATTTGAACGATTTCAACGATCCTGAAATGACTGAAAATGCTTATTTTTGCAAAAACAGCACGTTTTGAGGAAGGCTTTTATTCTGCGTTTAACGCGTAAAACAGCATAAAAACGACGAAATTTTTTATTATTCGTTTTATTAATATTGCGTCTGTTGAACGATTTCAACGATCTAAAAAATGCTTGAAAATGCTTATTTAGCAAAACAGCGTTTTGAAGGCTTTAATCGGCGTTTTAACGCGTAAAACAGCATAAAACGACGAATTTTTATTATTCGTTTTTTTATTAATATTGCTTCTATTTGAACAATTTCAACGATCTAAACTGCTTGAAAATGATTATTTTAGCAAACAGCACGTTTTGAGCTTTAATCTGCGTTTAACGCGTAAAACGGCGCATAAAACGACAGAAATTTTATTATTCGTTTTTTATTAATATTGCGTCTATTTGAACGATTTCAACGATTTAAAATGCTTGAAAATGCTTATTTTAGCAAACAGCACGTTTGAGCTTTAATCTGCGTTTTAACGCGTAAAAACAGCATAAAACGACGAAATTTTTTTATTATTCGTTTTTATTTTTATTGCGTCCTGTTGATCGATTCAACGATCTACGTGCTTGAAAATGCTTATTTTAGCAAAACAGCACGTTTTGAGCTTTTAATCTGCGTTTAGCGTAAAACAGCATAAAACGACGAATTTTTATTATTCGTTTTTATTAATATTGCTTCTATTTGAACGATTTCAGCGATCTAAAATGCTTGAAAATGCTTATTTTAGCAAAACAGCGCGTTTTGGAAGCATTCTGCGTTTTAACGCGTAAAACAGCATAAAAACGACGAAATTTTTATTATTCGTTTTTTATTAATATTGCGTCTGTTGAACGTTTCAGCGATCTACCGTCGCGCGAAAAATGCTTATTTTGGCAAAACAGCGTTTTGAGCTTTAATCTGCGTTTTAACGCGTAAAACAGCATAAAACGACAGAATTTTATTATTCGTTTTATTAATATTGCGTCTATTTGAACGATTTCAACGATCTAAAATGTGAAAATGCTTATTTTAGCAAAACAGCACGTTTGAAACTGTTAAAGTTTTAACGCGTAAAACAGCATAAAACGACGAAATTTTTATTATTCGTTTTTATTTTTGTGCGTCTGTTGAACGATTTCAGCGATCTAAAATGGCGAAAATGCTTTATTTTAGCAGCAAAACCCAGCACGTTTTGAGCTTTTAATCTGCGTTTTAACGCGTAAAACAGCTTATAAAACGACGAAATTTTTATTATTCGTTTTTATTAATATTGCGTCTGTTGAACGATTTCAGCGATCTAAAATGCTTGAAAATGCTTATTTTAGCAGCAAAACAGCACGTTTTGAGCTTTTATTCTGCGTTTTAACGCGTAAAACAACATAAAAAACGACGAAATTTTTATTGTTGGTTTTTATTTTTATTGCGTCTATTTGAACGATTTCAACGATCTAAATGCTTGAAAATGTATTTTAGCAAAACAGCACGTTTTGAGCTTTAATGCGTTTTAACGCGTAAAGCAGCATAAAACGACGAAATTTTTATTATTCGTTTTTATTAATATTGCGTCTATTTGAACGATTTCCAACGATTTAAAATGCTTGAAAATGCTTATTTTAGCAAAACAGCACGTTTTGAGCTTTAATCTGCGAGTTTTAACGCGTAAAAACAGCATAAAAACGATGAATTTGTTATTATTCGTTTTTTTATTTTTATTGCGTCTATTTGAACGATTTCAACGATCACAAAATGCTTGAAAATGCTTTTGGCAAAACAGGCGTTAATCTGCGTTTTGCGCGCAAACAGCATAAAAACGACAATTTTTATTATTCGTTTTATTAATATTGCTTCTATTTGAACGTTTCAACGATCTAAATGCTTGAAAATGCTTATTTTAGCAAAACAGCACGTTTTTGAGCTTTTATTCTGCGTTTAACGCGTAAAACAGCATAAAAACGACGAAATTTTTATTATTCGTTTTTTATTAATATTGCTTCTATTTGAACGATTTCAACGATCTCACAAAATGCTTGAAAATGCTTATTTTAGCGAAACAGCACGTTTGAGCTTTAATCTGCGTTTTAACGCGTAAAACAGCATAAAAACGACGGGAATTTTTTATTATTCGTTTTTTATTAATATTGCGTCTATTTGAACGATTTTCAACGGTAAAATGCTTGAAAATGCTTATTTTAGCAAAACAGCGCGTTTTGAGCTTTATTCTGCGTTTTAACGCGTAAAACAGCATAAAAACGACGAAATTTTTATTATTCGTTTTTATTTTTATTGCATCTATTTGAACGATTTCAACGACAAAATGCTTGAAAATGTATTTTAGCAAAACAGCGCGTTTTGAGCTTTTGTCTGCGTTTTTAACGCGTAAAACAGCATAAAACGACGAAATATTTATTATTCGTTTTTTTATTAATATTGCGTCTATTTGAACGATTTTCAACGATCGTGCTTGAAATGCTTATTTTTAGCAAAACGGCGTTTTGAGGCTTTATTCTGCGCAACGCGTAAAACAGCATAAAAACGACGAAATTTTTGTGTTCGTTTTATTTTATTTGCGTCTATTTGAACGATTTCAGCGATCACAAAATGCTTGAAAATGCTTATTTTAGCAAAACAGCACGTTTGGGCTTTTAATCTGCGTTTAACTCGTAAAACAGCGCCAAAACGACGAATTTTTGATATTCGTTTTTTACTAATATTGCTTCCTGGAACGATTTCAGCAATCTAAAATGGCGAAAATGCATATTTTAGCAAAACAGCACGTTTGAGCTTAATCTGCGTTTTAACGCGTAAAACAGCATAAAACGACGAAATTTTTATTATTCGTTTTTTATTTTATTGCGTCTATTTGATCGATTCCAACGATCTAAATGCTTGAAAATGCTTATTTTAGCAAAACAGCACGTTTGAGCTTTAATCTGCGTTTTAACGCGTAAAACATATTAACGACGAAATTTTTATTATTCGTTTTTTATTAATATTGCGTCTGTTGAACGATTTCAACGATCTAAAATGCTTGAAAACTTATTTTAGCAAAACAGCACGTTTTGAGCTTTTATTCTGCAACGCGTAAAACAGCATAAAACGACGAAATTTTTATTATTCGTTTTATTAATGTGCGTCTATTTAGTTGATTTCAACGATATATAAAATGCTTGAAAATGCTTATTTTAGCAAAACAGCACGTTTTGAGCTTTTATTTATTCTGCGTTTTAACGCGTAAACAGCATAAAACGACGAAATTTTTATTATTCGTTTTATTAATATTGCGTCTATTGAACGATTTCAACGATCGTGCTTGAAAATGCTTATTTTAGCAAAACAGCTTTGTTTGAGCTTTAATCTGCGTTTTAACGCGTAAAACAACCTCTAAAACGACGAAATTTTATTATTCGTTTTATTGATATTGCGTCTATTGAACGATTTCAACGATCTAAATGCATCACCTATTTTGTAAAACAGCACGTTTGAGCTTTATTCTGCGTTTTAACGCGTAAAACAGCATAAAAACGACGAAATTTTTATTATTATTCGTTTTTATTAATATTCCAAAGTATTTGAACGATTTCAACTTGATCTAAAATGCTTGAAAATGTATTTTAGCAAAAACAGCACGTTTTGAGCTTATTCTGCGTTTCAACGCGTAAAACAGCATAAAAACGACAGAAATTTTATTATTCTTGTTTTTATTATGTTATCCCTATTGAACGTTTCAACGTGTAAATGGCGAAAATGCTTATTTTAGCAAAACAGCACGTTTTGAGCTTTGATATTCTGCGTTTTAACGCGTAAAACAGCATAAAACGACGAAATTTTATTATTCGTTTTTTATTAATATTGCGTCAATTTGAACGATTTCAACGATCTAAAATAGCGAAAATGCTTATTTAGCAGCAAAACAGCACGTTTGAGCTTTAATCTGCGTTTTAACGCGTAAAACAGCATAAAAACGACGAGGAAATTTTGTATTCGTTTTGCTGATATTGCATCTATTTGAACGATTTCAACGATCTAAATGCCTGAAAATGCTTATTTTAGCAAACAGCGTTTTGAGCTTTATTCTGCGTTTTAACGCGTAAAACAGCATAAAACGACAGAATTTTTATTATTCGTTTTATTAATATTGCGCGTCTATTTGAACGGTTCAACGATCTGAAATGCTTGAAAATACTTTATTTTAGCAAAACAGCGTTTTGAGCTTTAATCCAGCGTTTAGCGCGTAAACAGCATAAAACGACGAAATTTTTATTATTCGTTTTTTTATTAATGTGCGTCTATTTGAACGATTTCAACGATCTAAAATGCTTGAAAAATGCTTATTTTAGCAAAACAGCACGTTTTGAGCTTTAAATGCGTTTAATGCGTAAACAGCATAAAACGACGAATTTTTTATTATTCGTTTTTTATTAATATTGCTTCTATTTGAACGGTTTCAACGATCTAAAAAGTAGCGAAATGATTATTTTAGCAAAACAGCACGTTTTGAGCTTTTAATCTGCGTTTTAACGCGTAAAGCAGCTTATAAAACGACGAAATTTTATTATTCGTTTTTTTATTAATATTGCGTCTATTTGAACGATTTCAACGATTTAGAATGCTTGAAAATGCTTATTTTAGCAAAACAGCACGTTTTGAGCTTTAATCTGCCGTTTTAACGGGTAAAACAGCATAAAACGATGAATTGTTATTATTCGTTTTTATTTTTATTGCGTCTATTTGAACGATTTCCACGATCTAAAATGCTTGAAAATGCTTATTTTAACAAAACAGCACGTTTTGAGCGTTAATCTGCGTTTTAACGCGTAAAACAGCATAAAACGACGAATTTTTTATTATTCGTTTTATTAATAGCTTCTATTTGAACGATTTCAACGATCTAAAATGCTTGAAAATGCTTATTTTGGCAAAACAGCATTTTGAGCTTTATTTCTGCGTTTTAACGCGTAAAACAGCATAAAACGACGAAATTTTATTATTCGTTTTTATTAATATTGCTTCTATTTGAACGATTTCAACGATCTAAAATGCTTGAAAATGCTTATTTTAGCGAAACAGCACGTTTTGAGCTTTTAATCTGCGTTTTAACGCGTAAAACAACATAAAAACGACGAATTTTTATTATTCGTTTTATTAATATTGCACGTCTATTTGAACGATTTCAACGATCTAAGATGTAAGAAAATGCTTATTTAGCAAAACAGCACGTTTTGGGCTTTATTCTGCGTTTTAACGCGTAAACAGCATAAAACGACGAAATTTTATTATTCGTTTTTATTTTTTATTGCGTCTATTTGAACGATTTCAACGATCTAAAATGCTTGAAAATGCTTATTTTAGCAAAACAGCACGTTTTGAGCTTTAATCTGCGTTTTAACGCGTAAAACAGCATAAAACGACGAAATATTTATTATTCGTTTTTTATTAATATTGCGTCTGTTGAACGATTTCAACGATCTAAAATGGCAGAAACGCTTATTTTAGCAAAAACAGCACGTTTTGAGCTTTATTCTGCGTTTTTAACGCGTAAAACATGCAAAACGACGAAATTTTATTATTCGTTTTTTATTTTGATTCGCCTGTTGAACGATTTCAACGATCTAAAATGCTTGAAAATGCTTATTTTAGCAAACAGCACGTTTGCGAAGACTTTAATCTGCGTTTTGCTCGTAAAACAGCATAAAAACGACGAATTTTTTATTATTCGTTTTTATTAATATTGCTTTCTGAACGATTTCAACGATCTAAAATGCTTGAAAATGCTTATTTTAGCAAAACAGCACGTTTTGAGCGCAATCTGCGTTTTAGCGCGTAAAACAGCATAAAACGACAGAAATTTTGTGCCATTTTATTTTGTGCGTCTATTTGATCGATTCAACGATCTAAAATGCTTGAAAATGCTTATTTTAGCAAAAACAGCACGTTTTGAGCTTTTAATCTGCGTTTTAACGCGCGTAAAACAGCATAAAACGACGAATTTTTGTTATTCGTTTTTATTAATATTAGCTTCTATTTGAACGATTTCAGCGATCTAAAATGCTTGAAAATGCTTATTTTAGCAAAACAGCACGTTTTGAGCTTTTATTCTGCGTTTTAACGCGTAAAACAACATAAAACGACGAAATTTTATTATTCGTTTTATTAATATTGCGTCTATTTGAACGATTTCCAACGATCACAAAATGCTTGAAAATGCTTATTTTAGCAAAACAGCGCGTGCGACTTGATCTGCGTTTAACGCGTAAAACAACATAAAACGACGATATTTTATTATTCGTTTTTTATTAATATTGCGTCTATTTGAACGATTTCAACGATATAAAATGCTTGAAAAATGCTTATTTTAGCAAAACAGCACGTTTTGAGCTTTATTCTGCGTTTTTAACGCGTAAAACAGCATAAAAACGACGAAATTTTTATTATTCGTTTTTTATTTTTATTGCGCGTCTATTTGAACGATTTCAGCTTGATCTAAAATGCTTGAAAATGCCCCATTTTTAGCAAAACAGCGTTTTGAGCTTTAATCTGCGTTTTAACGCGTAAAACAGCATAAAAACGACGAGAATTTTATTATTCGTTTTTATTAATATTGCGTCTGTTGAACGATTTCAACGATCTAAAATGCGAAAATGCTTATTTTAGCAAAACAGCACGTTTTGAGCATTACTGCGTTTTGCGTAAAACAGCATAAAACGACGAATTTTTATTATTCGTTTTATTAATATTGCTTCTATTGGAACGATTTCAGCGATCTAAAATGCTTGAAAATGCTTATTTTTAGCAAAACAGCACGTTTTGAGCTTTAATCTGCGTTTTAGCAGCAAAACAGCATAAAACGACGAAATTTTATTATTCGTTTTTATTTTTGTGCGTCTATTTGATCGATTCAACGATCTAAAATGCTTGAAAATGCTTGTTACAGCAAAACAGCACGTTTTGAGCTTTAATCTGCGTTTTTTTTTTTAACGCGTAAAACGTAAAAACGACGAAATTTTTATTATTCGTTTTTTATTAATATTGCGTCTGTTGAACGATTTCAACGATCTAAAATGTTGAAAATGCTTATTTTAGCGAAACAGCACGATTTTAGGCTGTTCTGCGTTTTAACGCGTAAAAAGCAGCATAAAACGACGAAAGTACAGTATTCGTTTTTATTAATATTGCGTCTATTTGAACGATTTCAGCGATTTAAAATGCTTGAAAATGCTTATTTTAGCAAAACAGCACGTTTTGAGCTTTAATCTGCGTTTTAACGCGTAAAACAGCATAAAACGATGAATTTGTTATTGTCGTTTTTATTTTATTGCGTCTATTTGAACGATTTCCAGCGATCTAAAATGCTTGAAAATGCTTATTTTAGCAAAAACAGCACGTTTTGAGCGTTAATCTGCGTTTTAACGTAAAACAGCATAAAACGACGAATTTTTTATTATTCGTTTTTTTATTAATATTGCTTCTATTTGAACGATTTCAGCGATCTAAAATGGCGAAAATGTATTTTAGCAAAACAGCACGTTTGAGCATTCTGCGTTTTAACGCGTAAAACAGCATAAAAACGACGGGAATTTTATTATTCGTTTTTATTAATATTGCTTCTATTTGAACGATTTCAGCGATCTAAAATGCTTGAAAATGCTTATTTTGGCGAAACAGCACGTTTTGAGCTTTAATCTGCGCTTTAACTTGCGTAAAAACAGCATAAAACGACGAAATTTTTATTATTCGTTTTATTAATATTGCGTCTGTTGAACGATTTCAACGATCTAAAATGCTTGTACTTATTTTAGCAAAACAGCACGTTTTGAGCTTTATTCTGCGTTTTAACGCGTAAACAGCATAAAAACGACAGAATTTTTATTATTCGTTTTTTATTTTTATTCGCGTCTTTGAACGATTTCCAACGATCTAAAATGTGAAAATGTTATTTGTAAAACAGCACGTTTTGAGCTTTAATCTGCGTTTAACGTAAAACAACATAAAACGACAGAAGTATTTATTATTCGTTTTTTATTAATATTGCGTCCTGTTGAACGATTTCAACGATCTAAAATGCTTGAAAATGCTTATTTTAGCAAAACAGCACGTTTTGAGCTTTATTCTGCGTTTTAACGCGTAAAACAGCATAAAAACGACGAAATTTTTATTATTCGTTTTTATTTTTTATTGCGTCTATTTGAACGATTTCAACGATCTAAAATGCTTGAAAATGCTTATTTTGAAAACAGCACGATTTTGAGCTTTAATCTGCGTTTTTAACTCGTAAAAACAGCATAAAAACGACGATTTTTATTATTCGTTTTTATTAATATTGCTTCTATTGGGAACGATTTCAACGATCTAAAATGCTTGAAAATGCTTATTTTAGCAAAACAGCACGTCTTGAGCGCAATCTGCGTTTTAACGCGTAAACAGCATAAAACGACGGGGAATTTTATTATTCGTTTTTTTATTTTTATTTGCGTCATATTGATCGATTCAACGATCTAAAATGTAGCGTCTTATTTTAGCAAAACAGCACGTTTGCAGGCTTTATTCTGCGTTTTAACGCGTAAAACAGCATAAAACGACGAAATTTTTATTATTCGTTTTTTATTAATATTGCGTCTATTTGAACGATTCAACGATGTAAAATGCTTGAAAATGCTTATTTAGCAAAACAGCACGTTTTGAGCTTTATTCTGCGTTTTAACGCGTAAACAGCATAAACGACAAAATTTTATTATTCGTTTTTATTAATATTGCGTCTATTGTTGAACGATTTCAACGATCTAAATGCTTGAAAATGCTTATTTTAGCAAAACAGCACGTTTTGAGCTTTATTCTGGAATTTTTAACGCGTAAAACAGCATAAAACGACGAAATTTTTGTATTGTTTTATTAATATTGCGTCTATTGGGCGTTTCAACGATCTAAAATGCTTGAAAAATACTTATTTTAGCAAAACAGCACGTTTGAGCTTTAATCTGCGTTTTAACGCGTAAAACAGCATAAAAACGACGAAATTTTTATTATTCGAACTTGATTGATATTGCGTCCTATTTGAACGATTTCCAGCGATCTAAAATGCCTGAAAATGCTTATTTTAGCAAAACAGCACGTTTTGAGCTTTATTCTGCGTTTTAACGCGTAAAACAGCATAAAACGACGAAATTTTTATTATTCGTTTTTTATTAATATTGCGTCTATTTGAACGTGATTCCAGCGATCTAAAATGCTTGAAAATGTATTTTAGCAAACAGCACGTTTGCAGGCTTTAATCAGCACGTTTTAACGCGTAAAACAGCATAAAACGACGAAATTTTTATTATTAGTTTTTTTATTAATATTGCGTCTATTTGAACGATTTCAACGATCTAAAATGCTTGAAAATGCTTATTTTAGCAAAACAGCACGTTTTGAGCTTTTAATCTGCGTTTTAATGCGTAAAACAGCATAAAACGTAAATTTTTATTATTCGTTTTTATTAATATTGCTTCTATTTGAACGATTTCAACGATCTAAAATGCTTGAAAATGATTATTTTTAGCAGCAATACAGCACGTTTTGAGCTTTAATCTGCGCGTTTTAACGCGTAAAGCAACATAAAACGACGAAATTTTTATTATTCGTTTTTTTATTAATATTGCGTCTATTTGAACGATTTCAGCAATTTAAAATGCTTGAAAATGCTTATTTAGCAAACAGCACGTTTTGAGCTTTTAATCTGCGTTTTAACGCGTAAAACAACATAAAACGATGAATTTGTTATTATTCGTTTTGCTTTGTGCATCATTTGAACGATTTCACGATCTAAAATGCTTGAAAATGCTTATTTAACAAAACAGCGTTTTGAGCGTTAATCTGCGTTTTAACGCGTAAACAACGCAAAACGACGAATTTTTATTATTCGTTTTTATTAATATTGCTTCTATTTGAACGATTTCAACGATCTAAAATGCTTGAAAATGCTTATTTTAGCAAAACAGCACGTTTGAGCTTTTATTCTGCGTTTTAATGCGTAAAACAGCATAAAACGACGAAATTTTTATTATTCGTTTTTATTAATATTTGCTTCTATTTGAACGATTTCAACGATCACAAAATGCTTGAAAATGCTTATTTTAGCGGAAACAGCACGTTTGAGCTTTAATCTGCGTTTTAACGCGTAAAACAGCATAAAAACGACGAAATTTTTTATTATTCGTTTTATTAATATTGCGTCTGTTGAACGATTTCCAGCGATCTAAAATGCTTGAAATGCTTATTTTAGCAAACAGCACGTTTGCAGGCTTTGATACGCGTTTTAGCGCCTAAAACAGCATAAAAACGACGAAATTTTTATTATTCGTTTTTTATTTTTTATTGCGTCTATTTGAACGATTTCAACGATCTAAAATGCTTGAAAATGCTTATTTTTAGCAAACAGCACGTTTTGAGCTTTTAATCGTTTTAACGCGTAAACAGCATAAAACGACGGAAATAAACATTCGTTTTTATTAATATTGCGTCTATTTAGACATTTAACGATCTAAAATGGCGAAATGCTTATTTTAGCAAAACAGCACGTTTTGAGCTTTAATCTGCGTTTTAACGCGTAAAACAGCATAAAACGACGAAATTTTTATTATTCGTTTTATTGATATTGCGTCTGTTGAACGATTTCAACGATCTAAAATGCCTGAAAATGCTTATTTTAGCAAAACAGCGTTTGAGCTTTTATTCTGCGTTTTAACGCGTAAGAGCAACATAAAACGACGAAATTTTTATTATTCGTTTTTTTTATTAAATATTGCGTCCTATTTGGAACGATTTCAACGATCTAAAATGCTTGAAAATGTATTTTAGCAAACAGCGTTTTGAGGCTTTAATCAGCGTTTTAACGCGTAAAACAGCTAAAAACGACGAGAATTTTTATTATTCGTTTTTATTAATATTGCGTCTATTTGAACGATTTCAACGATCTAAATGCTTGAAAATGCTTATTTTTAGCAAAACAGCACGTTTTGACTTTAATCTGCGTTTTAATGCGTAAAACAACTTGCCGACGAATTTTTTATTATTCGTTTTTATTAATATTGCTTCTATTTGAACGATTTCAACGATCTAAAATGCTTGAAAATGAAGTTATTTTAGCAAAACAGCACGTTTTTTGAGCTTTAATCTGCGTTTTACTAACGCGTAAAGCAGCATAAAACGACGAAATTTTATTATTCGTTTTTATTAATATTGCGTCTATTTGAACGATTTCAACGATTTAAAATGCTTGAAAATGCTTATTTTTAGCAAAACAGCACGTTTGAGCTTTAATCTGCGTTTAACGCGTAAAACAGCATAAAACGATGAATTTGTTATTATTCGTTTTATTTTTATTGCGTCTGTTGAACGATTTCCACGATCTAAAATGCTTGAAAATGCTTATTTTAACAAAACAGCACGTTTGAGCGTTAATCTGCGTTTTAACGCGTAAAACAGCATAAAAACGACGAATTTTTATTATTCGTTTTTTATTAATATTGCTTCTATTTGAACGATTTCAACGATCTAAATGCTTCAAAGAAAATGCTTATTTTAGCAAAACAGCACGTTTTTGAGCTTTATTCTGCGTTTTAACGCGTAAAACAGCATAAAACGACGAAATTTTTATTATTCGTTTTTTATTAATATTTAGCTATATTTGAACGATTTCAACGATCTAAAATGCTTGAAAATGCTTATTTTTAGCGAAACAGCACGTTTGAGCTTTAATCTGCGTTTTTAACGCGTAAAACAGCATAAAAACGACAGGGAATTTTTATTATTCGTTTTATTAATATTGCGTCTATTTGAACAATTTCAACGATCTAAAATGCTTGAAAATGCTTATTTTAGCAAAACAGCACGTTTTTGAGCTTTTATTCGTTTTAACGCGTAAAAACAGCATAAAAACGACGAAATTTTATTATTCGTTTTTTATTTTATTGCGTCTATTTGAACGATTTCCAGCGATCTAAAATGCTTGAAAATGCTTATTTTTAGCAAAACAGCACGTTTTGAGCTTTTAATCTGCGTTTTAACGCGTAAAAACAGCTTTATAAAAACGACAGAAATATTTATTATTCGTTTTTTTATTAATATTGCGTCTATTTGAACGATTTCAGCGATCTAAAATGCTTGAAAACGCTTATTTTTAGCAAACAGCACGTTTTGAGCTTTTAATCTGCGTTTAACGCGTAAAACAGCATAAAAGCGACGAAAATTTTTATTATTCGTTTTTATTTTTATTGCGTCCTGTTGAACGATTTCAACGATCTAAAATGCTTGAAAATGCTTATTTTAGCAAAACAGCACGTTTGAGCTTTAATCTGCGTTTTAACTCGTAAAACAGCATAAAACGACGAATTTTTTATTATTCGTTTTTATTAATGTGCTTCTATTGGAACGATTTCAACGATCTAAAATGCTTGAAAATGCTTATTTTAGCAAAACAGCACGTCTTGAGCTTTAATCTGCGTTTTAACGCGTAAAACAACATAAAACGACAAAATTTTATTATACGTTTTTTATTTTTATTGCGTCTATTTGATCGATTCCAACGATCTAAAATGCTTAATGCTTATTTTAGCAAAACAGCTCGTTTGCAGGCTTTAATCTGCGTTTTAACGCGTAAAACAGCATAAAACGGCAATTTACATTATTCGTTTTTAATAATATTTAGCTATTTGAACGATTTCAACGATCTAAAATGCTTGAAAATGCTTATTTTAGCAAAACAGCACGTTTTTGAGCTTTTCTGCGTTTAACGTAAACAGCATAAAACGACAGAAATTTTTATTATTCGTTTTTATTAATATTGCGTCTATTTGAACGGTGATTTCAACGATCTAAAATGGCAGAAAATGCTTATTTACAGCAAAACAGCGTTTGAGCTTTATTCTGCGTTTTAACGCGTAAAACAGCATAAAAACGACAGAAATTTTTATTATTCGTTTTTATTTTATTGCGTCGTGAACGATTTCAACGATCTAAAATACCTTGAAAATATTTGTACAGCAAAACAGCACGTTTTGAGCTTTAATCTGCGTTTTAACTCGTAAAACAGCATAAAACGACAATTTTTATTATTCGTTTTTATTAATATTGCTTCTGTGGAACGATTTCAGCGATCTAAAAATGCTTAGCGAAAATGCTTATTTTTAGCAAAACAGCATTTGATTTTGAATCAAACTTTAATCTGCGTTTTAACGTAAAACAGCATAAAAACGACGAATTTTTTTATTATCTGCTCTTTTATTAATATTGCTTCTATTTGAACGATTTCAACGATCTAAAAATGCTTGAAAATGCTGGTTTAAAGTAAAACAGCACGTTTTGAGTTTTATTCTGCGTTTTAACGTAAAACAGCATAAAAACGACGAAATTTTTATATTCGTTTTTACACATTATGTCTATTTGAGCGATTTCAACGATCTAAAATGTGCTTGAAAATGCTTTATTTTAGCAAAACAGCACGTTTTGAGCTTCTTTAATCTGCGTTTTTCTTAACGCATAAACAGCATAAAATGACGAATTTTATTATTCGTTTTATTAATATTGCTTCTATTTAAACGATTTTAACGACTAAAATGCTTGAAAAATGCTTTATTTTAGCAAAACAGCACGTTTTGAGCTTTAATCTGCGTTTAACGGCGTAAACAGCATAAAAGGATGGTATTATTCGTTTTTATTAATATTGCTTCTATTTGAACGATTTCCAACGATCTAAAAATGCTTGAAAATGCTTATTTTAGCAAAACAGCACGTTTTGAGTTTTAATCTGCGTTTTAATGCGTAAAACAGTATAAAACGACGAATTTTTTTATTATTCGTTTTTATTAATATTGCGCCTACTTGAACGATTTCAACGATCTAAAAATGCTTTAAAATGCTTTTATTTTAGCAAAACAGCACGTTTGTTTTAATCAGCGTTTTAACGCGTAAACAGCATAAAACGACGAAATTTTTTATTATTTGTTTTTATTAATATTGCGTCTATTTGAAACGTGATTTCAACGATCTAAAATGCTTGAAAATGCTTATTTTAGCAAACAGCATTGCCGGCTTTAATCTGCGTTTTAACGCGTAAAACAGCATAAAACGACGAATTTTTATTATCTGTTTTATTTTCACACATTGCTTCTATTTGGAACGATTTCCCAAACGATCTAAAATGCTTGAAAAATGCTTATTTTAGCAAAACAGCACGTTTTGAACTTTTTAATCTGGCGTTTTAACGCGTAAAACAGCATAAAAACGACGAAATTTTTATTATTCAGTTTTTATTAATATTGCGTGTCTATTTGAACGATTTCCCAACGATCTAAAATGCTTTGAAAAATGCTTTATTTTAGCAAAACAGCACGTTTGAGTTTTAATCTGCGCTTAACGCGTAAAACAGCATAAAAACGCACGAATTTTTTTATTTGTTTTTATTAATATTGCTTCTATTTGAACGATTTCATCGGGATCTAAAATGCTTGAAAAATGCTTATTTTAGCAAACAGCACGTTTTCAGTTTTAATCTGCGTTTTAACGCGTAAAACAGCATAAAAACTACGAATTTTTATTATTCGTTTTTATTAATATTGCGTCTATTTGAACGATTTCAACGATCTAAAATGTTTATTTTAGCAAAAAAACAGCACGTTTGAGTTTAATCGCGCTTTAACGCGTAAAACAGCATAAAAACGACCAATTTTTTATTAATCGTTTTATTAATATTGTTTCTATTTGAACGATTTCAACGATCTAAAATGCTTGAAAATGCTTTTATTTTGTTAAAAACAGCACGTTTTGAGTTTTATTCTGCGTTTTAACGCGTAAAACAGCATAAAAACGACGAAATTTTTATTATTCGTTTTTATTAATATTGCGTCTATTTGAACGTGATTTCAACGATCTAAAATGCTTAAAAATGCTTTTATTTTAGCAAAAACAGCACGTTTTGAGTTTAATCAGCGTTTTAACGCGTAAAACAGCAAGCGTTCGACGATATTTTTATTATTCGTTTTTATTAATATTGCGTCTATTTGAACGATTTCCCAATGATCTAAATGCTTGAAAATGTTTATTTTAGCAAAAACAGCACGTTTTGAGCTTTCAATTGCGTTTTAATGCATAAAACAGCATAAAACGACGAATTTTTATTATTCGTTTTTATTAATATTGCTTCTATTTGAACGATCAACGATCTAAAATGCTTGAAATGATTATTTTAGCAAAACAGCACGTTTTGAGCTTTTAATCTGCGTTTTAACGCGTAAAGCTAAGCATAAAAACGACGAAATTTTTATTATTCCGTTTTTATTAAATATTGCGTCTATTTGAACGATTTCAACGATTTAAAATGCTTGAAAATGCTTATTTTGAAGCAAAACAGCACGTTTTGAGCTTTAATCTGCGTTTTAACACGCAAAACAGCATAAAACGACGAAATTTTTAATATATATTCGTTTTATTTTATTACGTCTATTTAAACGATTTCAACGATCTAAAATGCTTGAAAATGCTTATTTTAGCAAAACAGCACGTTTTGAGCGTTAATCTGCGTTTTAACGCGTAAAAACAGCATAAAAAACGACGAATTTGTTATTATTCGTTTTGACGATAACGTCTTTAAAATCGTTTTATTGGGTTACTGTTCAGACACTGTGTCACGAGCGAGGTCGATCGCAGGTATACCCCTCTCGTTATAACGAGAGAGACGACCGACTTCCGTCTCCTTCCTCGAGCGCTGCCAGTCATTCCGACCCTCTCGTTATACAGAGAGAGACGGACCGATTCCCGTCTCATCTCGAGCGCTGCCAGTCATTCCGTGCCAGTCATAGCGCGCGTTTCGAGTGAGTTGACCGATCTTCCGTCTCTCTCTCGCACTCTAGCGGCATACAAACGAATGGAGATTTTCTCGTGCGGTTGTTTATTGCTGAATGTTTTATCGGCCGATAAAAAAGTTTGTAGTGTGCGGGAGCCTAACAGTGAAACAAAATGTGAAGTGCAAGTGAAGTGTTACAACAATTGCAACAAAAAAAAAAAAAACTTTATATCACCAATAAGACGTTATCACGTAAACATCTCGATCGTAAAACCTACTTTGCTGTAAAACAAACGTATTTTTTATTAATATTGCTTCTATTTGAACGATTTCAACGATCTAAAATGCTTGAAAATGCTTATTTTAGCAAAAACAGCACGTTTTGTGCTTTAACTGGCGTTTTAATGCGTAAACAGCATAAAACGACGAATTTTTGCCATTCGTTTTATTAATATTGCTTCTATTTGAACGATTTCAACGATCTAAAAATGCCTGAAAAATGATTATTTTAGCAAAACAGCACGTTTTGAGCTTTAATCTGCGTTTTAACGCGCGTAAAGCAGCATAGAAACGATGAAATTCTTTTTATTATTCGTTTTTATTAATATTGCGTCTATTTGAACGATTTCAACGGGATTTAAAAAATGCTTGAAAATGTTTATTTTAGCAAAACAGCACGTTTTGCTTTCAATCTGCGTTTTAACGGCAAGTGTAAAACAGCATAAAACGACGAATTTTTATTAATCGTTTTTATTAATATTGCTTCTATTTGAACGATTTCAACGATCTAAAATGCTTGAAAATGCTTATTTTGTAAGCAAAAAACAGCGCGTTTTGAGCTTTATTCTGCGTTTTAACGCGTAAAACAGCATAAAAAACGACGAAATTTTTATTATTCGTTTTTATTAATTTGCTTCTATTTGAACGGGTTTCAACGATCTAAAATGCTTTTAAAATGCTTATTTTAGCCGGGGCGTTTTAAAATTTTTTCTGCGTTTTTTAACCCTAAAAAAGCATAAAAAAGGGCGAAATTTTTATTATTCCCTTTTTATTAATTTGCGTCTATTTTTAACCCATTTCAACGATCTAAAAAAAGCTTGAAAAAAGCTTATTTTAGCAAAACAGCAAGTTTTGAGCTTTAATCAGCGTTTTAACCCTAAAACAACATAAAAAAGACAACATTTTTATTATTGTTTTTTAATTTAAAATTGCGTCTATTTGAACATTTCAACGATCTAAAAAAGGTGGTGAAACGGGCCCTTTTTTTTAAGGAAACAAAAGCATAAAAAAGGCAAATTTTTTTTTATTCGTTTTTATTAAAATTTTGTCTTTTAAACAAATTTTAACGATTTAAAATGCTTGAAAAAAGCTTATTTTAAAACAAAACAGCACGTTTTGAGCTTTTTTTCTGCGTTTTTTAAAGCGGGAAAACAACATAAAAAAAGGAAAATTTTTTTTTTTTTCGTTTTTTTTTTAATATTGCGTCTATTTGAAACGATTTCAAAAGAAAAATGCCCCAAAATGCTTATTTTAGCAAAACCCGTTTTTAAACCATTCCGCGTTTTTTAAAGCGTAAAACAGCAAAAACGACGAAATTTTTTTTTATTCGTTTTTTTTTTATTGCTCTATTTGAACGGTTTTTAAAGATCTAAAATGCCGAAAATGCTTATTTTAGCAAAAAAAGCACGTTTTTAGCTTTAACCGCTTTTTAAAGCGTAAAACAACATAAAAAAGACGAAATTTTTTTTATTCGTTTTTTTTAATAATGCGTCTATTTGAACGATTTAAAAGATCTAAAAAAGTTGAAAATGCTTTTTTTTAGCAAAACAGCACGTTTGGGTTTTTTAAACTGCGTTTTTTTTCGCGTAAAAACAAAAAACGACAATTTTTTTAAACGTTTTATTTTAAAATTCTTCTATTTGAACGATTTTAACGATCAAAAAGCTTGGGAAAAAGATTATTTTTTGCAAAAAAGGGACGTTTTGAGCTTTAATCTGCGTTTTAACGAAAAAAACCCTAAAAAGACGAAATTTTTTTTTTTTCGTTTTTTTAAAATTTCCGGGATATTTTTAACGATTTCCCAAAGATTTAAAATGCTTAAAATGCCATTTTAGCAAAACAGCACGTTTTGATTTTTAAACTCGTTTTAACGCGTAAAAGCTTTTTAAAAAAGATGAATTTTTTTTATTGTTTTTTTTTTTATTTCCCTCTATTTGAACGGTTTTAACAAATTTAAAAACCTTTTAAAATCTTATTTTAGCAAAAAAAAAAAGCAAGTTTTTGGGGTTTAAAAGGGGTTTTAAGCGTAAAACAAACATAAAAAAAAAAGGAATTTTTTTTTATTCGTTTTTATTAATATTGCCCATTTGAACGATTTAACCCATCTAAAATGCTTGAAAAAAGTTTTTTTTAGCAAAAAAACAGCACGTTTTTTAGCTTTTTTTCTGCGTTTTTTAAAGGGGTAAAACAGCAAAAAAAGACAAAAATTTTTAAATTTTTGTTTTTTTTAATTTGCTTCTATTTAACATTTCAACGATCTAAAATGCTTGAAAATGCTTATTTTAGCGAAACAGAAGTTTTTAGTTTTTAAACTGCGTTTTTTAAAGCGTAAAACAGCATAAAACAGAAATTTTTTTTATTGTTTTTTTTAATATTTCGTCTATTTTTAAAAGGGTTTCAACGATTTAAAAAGGAAAATGTTTTTTTTTGGGAAAAAAAGCACGTTTTTAGGGGTTTCCCGCGTTTTAACGCGTAAAAAAGCTTAAAAAAAAGACGAAATTTTTATTATTCGTTTTTTTTTAATATTGCGTCTATTTGAACATTTCCCAAAGATCTAAAATTTCCTGAAAATGCTTATTTTAGCAAAACACAGTTTTGAGTTTTATTCTGCGAACGCAAAAAAAATAAAAAAGACGAAATTTTTTTTATTGTTTTTATTTATTGCGTCTATTTGGGGAAAGATTTCCCGATTTTTAAAGCTTTTAAAAAAGTTTTTTTTTGGGAAAACAGCACGTTTTGAGCTTTAATCAGCGTTTTTTAAGCGTAAAACAGCATAAAAAAAGACGAAATTTTTATTATTCGTTTTTTTTTTTTAATTGGCCGTCTATTTGAAAGATTTTAACGGGTCCAAAAAAGCTTGAAAAAGTTTTTTTTTGGGAAAACAGCACGGGGTTTAATCTGCGTTTTAATGCGTAAAAAAAGCATAAAACGACGAATTTTTTTTATTCGTTTTTTTTTAATATTGCTTCTATTTGAACGATTTCAACGATCTAAAATGCTTAAAAAGCTTATTTTAGCAAAACAGCCGTTTTTCTTTTTTCTGCGTTTTTAAAGCGTAAAACGCATAAAAACGTTTATTATTCGTTTTTTTAATATTTTCTATTTGAACATTTCAACGATCTTGCGAAAATGTTTTTTTAGCAAACAGCCGTTTTGAGCTTTTTTGCGTTTTTAACCCTAAAAAAACATAAAAAAGACGAAATTTTTTATTCGTTTTTATTAATATTGCGTCTATTTGAACGATTTCAACGATCAAAATGCGAAAATGCTTATTTTAGCAAAACAGCCCTTTGAGCTTTATTCTGCGTTTTAACGCGTAAAACAGCAAAAAACGAGAAATTTTATTATTCGTTTTTATTAATTGCGTCTATTTGAACGATTTCAACGATCTAAAATGCTTGAAAATGCTTATTTTAGCAAAACAGCACGTTTTGAGCTTTATTCTGCGTTTTAACGCGTAAAACAGCATAAAAACAGGAATTTTATTATTCGTTTTTTATTAATATTGCGTCTATTGAACGATTTCAGCGATCTAAAATGTTGAAAATGCTTATTTTAGCAAAACAGCCGTTTAGCTTTAATCTGCGTTTTAACGCGTAAAACACATAAAACGACGAATTTTTATTATTCGTTTTTATTTATTGCGTCTATTTGACGTTCAACGATCTAAAATGCTTGAAAATGCTTATTTTAGCAAAACAGCACGTTTGAGCTTTATCTGCGTTTAACGCGTAAAACACATAAAACGAATTTATTATTCGTTTTTTTATTATATTGCTTCTATTTGAACGATTTCAACGATCTAAAAATGCTTGAAAATGCTTATTTTAGCAAAACAGCCGTTTTGTTTTCTGCGTTTTAACGCGTAAAACAGCATAAAACGACGAATTTTTATTATTCGTTTTATTAATATTGCGTCTATTTGAACGATTTCAACGATCTAAAATGCTTGAAAATGCTTATTTTAGCAAAACAGCACGTTTTAGGCTTTAATCTGCGTTTTAACGCGTAAACAACATAAAACGACCAGAATTTTTTATTATTCGTTTTATTTTTGTACGTCCTATTTGATCGATTCCAACGATCTAAAATGTGAAAATGCTTATTTTAGCAAAACAGCACGTTTTGAGCTTTAATCTGCGTTTTAACGCGTAAAACAGCATAAAAACGACGAATTTTTTATTATTCGTTTTTACTAATATTGCTTCTATTTGAACGGGTGCAAGCGATAAAATGTAGCGAAAGTAGCATTTAGCAGCAGCTACGTTTGAGCTTTTATTCTGCGTTTTAACGCGTAAAACAGCATAAAAACGACGGAAATTTTTTATTATTCGTTTTTTATTAATATTGCGTCTATTTGAACGATTTCAACGATCTAAAATGCCAAAAAGTAATGCTTATTTGCAGCAAAACAGCACGTTTTGAGCTTTAATCTGCGTTTTAGCGCGTAAACAACATAAAAACGACGAAATTTTATTATTCGTTTTTTTATTAATAATAATACGTCTATTTGAACGATTTCAACGATCTAAAATGCTTGAAAATGCTTATTTCAGCAAAACAGCACGTTTTGGAGCTTTATTCATAACGTTTTAACGCGTAAAACAGCATAAAAACGACGAAATTTTATTATTCGTTTTTATTTTTATTGCGTCTATTTGAACGATTTCAACGATCTAAAATGCTTGAAAATGCTTATTTTTAGCAAAACAGCACGTTTTTGAGCTTTAATCTGCGTTTTAACGCGTAAAAACAGCATAAAAACGACGAAATTTTATTATTCGTTTTTATTTTTTATTGCGTCTATTTGAACGATTTCAACGATCTAAAATGCTTGAAATGCTTATTTTAGCAAAAACAACACGTTTTGAGCTTTTAATCTGCGTTTTTAACGTAAAACAACATAAAAACGACGGGTACATTATTCGTTTTTTATTAATATTTAGCTTCTATTTGAACGATTTCAGCAGATCATGCTTGAAATGCTTATTTTAGCAAAACAGCACGTTTGAGCTTTATTCTGCGTTTTAACGTAAAACGGCATAAAACGGCAGAAATTTTATTATTCGTTTTTATTAATGGTACAATCCTCATTTGAACGATTTCAACGTCTAAAATGCTTGCGAAATGCTTATTTAGCAAAACAGCACGTTTTGAGCTTTAATCAACGTTTTAACGCGTAAGAGCAGCATAAAACGACAGAAATTTTTATTATTCGTTTTTTATTAATATTGCGTCTGTTGAACGATTTAACGATCCTAAAATGCTTGAAATGCTTGTTTATAAAACAGCTCGTTTTGAGCTTTTAATCGCAGATTTTTAATGCGTAAACATAAAACGACGAATTTTTTATTATTCGTTTTTATTAATATTGCGTCTATTTGAACGATTTCAACGATTTAAAATGCTTGAAAATGCTTATTTTTAGCAAAACAGCACGTTTTGAGCTTTTAATCTGCGTTTTAACGTAAAACAGCATAAAAACGATGGAATTTTTATTATTCGTTTTTATTTTTGTTGCGTCTATTTGGAACGGTTCAACGATCAAAATGCTTGAAAATCTTATTTTAGCAAAACAGCACGTTTTGAGCGTTAATCTGCGTTTTAACGCGTAAAACAGCAATAAAACGACGAATTTTTTATTATTCGTTTTTTATTAATATTGCTTCTATTTGAACGATTTCAACGATCTAAAAATGCTTGAAAATGCTTATTTTAGCAAAACAGCACGTTTTGAGCTTTAATCTGCGTTTTAACGCGTAAAACAGCATAATAACGACGAAATTTTTTTTATTCGTTTTTATTTTTATTGCGTCTATTTGAACGATTTCAACGATCTAAAATGCTTGAAAATGCTTATTTTAGCAAAACAGCACGTTTTGAGCTTTAATCTGCGTTTTAACGCGTAAAACACATAAAAACGACAAATTTTTATTATTCGTTTTATTAATATTGCTTCTATTTGAACGATTTCAACGATCTAAAATGCTTGAAAATGCTTATTTTAGCAAAACAGCACGTTTTGAGCTTTAATCTGCGTTTTAACGCGTAAAACAACATAAAACGACAAATTTTTATTATTCGTTTTTATTTATTGCGTCTATTTGAACGATTTCAACGATCTAAAATGCTTGAAAATGCTTATTTTAGCAAAACAGCACGTTTTGAGCTTTATCTGCGTTTTAACGCGTAAAACAGCATAAAACGACGAAATTTTTATTATTCGTTTTTATTTTTATTGCGTCTATTTGAACGATTTCAACGATCTAAAATGCTTGAAAATGCTTATTTTAGCAAAACAGCACGTTTGAGCTTTAATCCTGCGTTTTAACGCGTAAAACAGCATAAAACGACAAATTTTTATTATTCGTTTTTCATTAATATTGCGTCTATTTGAACGATTTCAGCGATCTAAAATGCTTGAAAATGCTTATTTTAGCAAAACAGCACGTTTTGAGCTTTAATCTGCGTTTTAACGCGTAAAACAGCATAAAAACGACGAATTTTTTATTATTCGTTTTTATTTATATTGCGTCTATTTGAACGATTTCAACGATCTAAAATGCTTGAAAAGTTTTTTTAGCAAAACGGCCCTTTTTTAACTTTAATCCCCCCCTTTTTAAGGGGTAAAACAACATAAAAATGGCCCAATTTTTTTTTTATTCGTTTTTATTAAAATTTGCTTCTATTTAAAAAGATTTCAACGTCTATAATGCTTGAAAGCATTTTAGCAAAAACATTTTTAGCTTTTTAAACTGCGTTTTTTAAAGCGTAAAACAGCATAAAAAAGGCAGAAATTTTTTTTTATTCGTTTTTATTAATTTTTGCCCTCTATTTGAACGATTTTCCCAACCCATCTAAAATGCTTGAAAATGCTTATTTTAGCAAAACAGCACGTTTGAGC
The DNA here is from genome assembly GCF_025399875.1 of Dalotia coriaria. Classification (NCBI taxonomy): domain Eukaryota; kingdom Metazoa; phylum Arthropoda; class Insecta; order Coleoptera; family Staphylinidae; genus Dalotia; species Dalotia coriaria. Next base: position 23,352 of record NW_027045725.1, read on the forward strand.
TTTTTAAACTGCGTTTTAACCCTAAAACAGCATAAAAAAGGGCGGAAAATTTTTTTTATTCGTTTTTTTTAATATTTTCTTCTATTTGAACGATTTCCCCGAGGGTAAAAAGCTTGAAAAAGCTTATTTTAGCAAAACAGGGGTTTTGAGCTTTAATCTGCGTTTTAACGCGTAAAACAGCATAAAACGACGAAATTTTTTTATTCGTTTTTTAAATAATATTGCGACTATTTGAACGATTTCAACGATCCCAAAATGCTTTAAAATCTTATTTTAGCAAAACAGCACGTTTTGAGCTTTTTAAACAGCGTTTAACGCGTAAAACAACATAAAAAAGGCGAAATTTTTTTATTCGTTTTTATTAAAAATGCGTCTATTTAACGATTTCCCCGATCCCAAAATGCTTGAAAATTTTTTTTTGGGCCCCACGTTTTTAAAACAAACTGCGTTTTAACGCGTAAAACCATAAAAAAGACGAAATTTTTTTTTATTCGTTTTTTTTTTTAATTGCTTCTATTTGAACGTTTCAACGATCTAAAAAGCTTGAAAAAGCTTATTTTAGCAAAACAGCCGTTTGAACTTTAATCTGCGTTTTTAAAGCGTAAAAAAGCTTTTTAAAAAAGACGGGGAAAAATTTTTTATTCGTTTTTTTTTTAATTTGCCCTCTATTTGAACGATTTCAACGATCTAAAATGCTTGAAAATCTTTTTTTTAGCAAACAGCACGTTTTGAGCTTTAATCTGCGTTTTTTAAAGCGTAAAACAGCATAAAAACGACGGGTTTTTTATTCGTTTTTTTTTAATTTGCTTCTTTTGGGAAAAGTTTCCCGCGATCCCAAATGCTTGAAAAAGCTTTTTTTGCAAAACAAACACTTTTTTAGCTTTTTTTCTGCGTTTTAACCCCTAAAACAGCATAAAACGACAAAAATTTTTTTTTTTCGTTTTTTTTAATATTTTCTATTTGAACGATTTCCCGCGTCTAAAATGCTTGAAAATCTTATTTTAAAACAAAAAAGCTCGTTTTTTAGCTTTTTAAACTGCGTTTTTAAAGCGTAAAAAAGGGATAAAAAAATTAAAAATTTTTTTATTCGTTTTTTTTTTATTTTCGTCTTTTGAACGGTTTCCCCGTCTAAAATGCTTTTAAAATCTTATTTTGGGAAAACGGGACGTTTTGGGCGTTAATCTGCGTTTTAACGCGTAAAACACAATAAAACGACGAATTTTTTTTTATTCGTTTTTATAATATTGCTTCTATTTGAACGATTTCAACGATCTAAAATGCTGAAAAATCTTTTTTAGCAAAACGCACGTTTTGAGCTTTTTCTGTTTTAAGGCGTAAAACACAAAACGAAATTTTTATTATTCGTTTTTATTAAGATTGCGTCTTTGAACGATTTAAAAGATTAAAATGCTTGAAAATGCTTATTTAGCACGCGTTTTACGCGTAAACTGCGTTTTAACGCGTAAACCATAAAACGACGAATTTTTTATTATTCGTTTTATTAATATTGCTTCTATTTGAACGATTTGAAAAATCTTTATTTTAGCAAAACAGCACGTTTTGAGCTTTATTCGCGTTTTAACGCGTAAAACAGCATAAAACGACGAAATTTTTATTATTCGTTTTTTTAATATTGCGTCTATTTAGAACGATTTCAACGATCTAAAATGCTTGAAAATGCTTATTTTAGCAAAACAGCACGTTTTGAGTTTTAATCTGCGTTTTAACGCGTAAAACAGCATAAAAACGACGAAATTTTTATTATTCGTTTTTTATTTTTTTAAACTTTCAACGATCAAATGCTTAAAATGCTTATTTTAGCAAAACAGCACGTTTTGAGCTTTAATCTGCGTTTTAACGCGAAAAGCATAAAAACGACGAAAATTTTTTTTATTCGTTTTTATTAATATTGCGTCTATTTGAACGATTTCAACGATCTAAAATGCTTGAAAATGCTTATTTTAGCAAAACAGCACGTTTTGAGCTTTAATCTGCGTTTTAAGGGGTAAAACAGCATAAAAACGACGAAATTTTTATTATTCGTTTTTATTAATATTGCGTCTATTTGAACGATTTCAACGATCTAAAATGCTTGAAAATGCTTATTTTAGCAAAACAGCACGTTTTGAGCTTTAATCTGCGTTTTAACGCGTAAAACAGCATAAAAACGACGAATTTTTTATTATTCGTTTTTATTAATATTGCTTCTATTTGAACGATTTCAACGATCTAAAATGCTTGAAAATGCTTATTTTAGCAAACAGCACGTTTGAGCTTTAATCTGCGTTTTAACGCGTAAACAGCTAAAACGACGTAATTTTTATTATTCGTTTTTTTATTAATATTACGCTATTTGAACGATTTCAACGATCAAAATGCGAAAATGCTTTTATTTTAGCTAAACAGCATTTAGCTTTAATCTGCTTTTACGCGTAAAATGCTTAGCAAAAACGCGAAATTTTATTTATTTTTTTTATGTAAAACGCTATTTAACGATTCAATTTAAAATGCTTGAAAATGCTTATTTTAGCAAAACAGCACGTTTTGACTTTAATTGCGTTTTAACGCGTAAAACACAAAAACGACGAATTTTTATTATTCGTTTTATATAACGTCTATTGAGAATTTTCAACGATCTAAATTGAAAATGCTTATTTAGCAAAACGCACGTTTTGAAGCTTTGAAATCTGACGTTTAACGCGTAAAACAGCATAAAAACGAGTTTTATTATTCGTTTTATTAATATTGCTTCTAATGAAAATTTAACGATTTTATTAAATGTTTTTAAATGATTTTTTGCAAAAAGCACGTTTTGACTTAATTGTTTTAAGCGCAAAATAGCATAAAACGCTTTTTACGTTCGTTAAACTAAATTGAATATTTGAACGATTTCGTTTTAATAATTGCGAATGATTATTTAACGATCAAACGTTTTGACTTTATTTGTTTTAGCAAAACAGCAGTATTAAATGCGTTTTAACGTAAACATTTTATAACGATATTTTTTTATTTTAACGTTAAATTTACTTAAATACATTTCAACGATCTAAAATGCTTGAAATGTTTATTTTGGCGTTTTACCGAAACGCTTAAACGCGAAAACGATTTTTAGGTAATTTTTTTTATTTGTTTTTTTAATAGCTTATTAAACGCTTCGAAAACTTATTTAAAAACACGTTTTGCAAAAAGCGTTTATTGCATTTTTAGCGAAACAGCGAAAAATGACATTATTGTTTTATTTTTTATTTCTATTTAATCGTTCAACGATCTAAAAAATGCTTATTTTAGCAAAACAGCACGTTTTGAGCTTTAATTGGTTTAAGCGTAAAACAGATAAAAACAATTTTTTTTATTTTTGTTTTATTATATTGCGTCTTTTAACGATACAAGATTAAAATGCTTATTTTAGCAAAACAGCGTTTTGAGCTTTAATCGCGTTTTAACGCGTAAAACGCAAAAAAAGGAATTTTTATTATTTTTTATTAATATTGCTTCTATTTGAACGATTTCAACGATCTAAAATGCTTGAAAATGATTATTTTAAAACAGCCGATTTTGAGTATCTGCGTTTTAACGCGTAAAACAGCAATAAAACGACGAATTTTATTATTCGTTTTTATTAATATTGCTTATTTGAACGATTTCAACGATCTAAAATGCTGGAAAATGCTTATTTTAGCAAAACAGCACGTTTTGACTTTAATCTGCGTTTTAACGCGGAAAACAGTATAAAAACGACGAAATTTTTATATTCGTTTTTATTTTTATTAAAATGTAAAATGCTTATTAAAATGCTTATTTTAGCAAAACAGAACGTTTTAGCTTTAAACTGCGTTTAACAGCATAAAACGATGCAAATTTTATTATTCGTTTTTAATTTTTATTGCGTCTATTTGAACGTTTCAACGATCTTAAAATGCTTGAAAATGCTTATTTTAGCAAAACAGACGTTTTGAGCGTTAATCTGCGTTTTAACGCGTAAAACAGCAATAAAACGACGAATTTTTTTATTCGTTTTTATTAATATTGCTTCTATTTGAACGATTTCAACGATCTAAAATGCTGGAAAATGCTTATTTTAGCAAAACAGACGTTTTGAGCTTTATTCTGCGTTTTAACGCGTAAAACAGCATAAAACGACGAAATTTTTTTATTTCGTTTTTATTAATATTGCGTCTATTTGAACGATTTCAACGATCTAAAATGCTTGAAAATGTTATTTTATGCTAACTAGTTTGCAGCTTTAATCTAAATTTTAAAGTAACTTTAAAATACATCTTTTATTATTGCTTTTTAATTTTTAAGTAAACAGATTTAAAGACAAAATTTTTATTTTTTTTATTAAACAGCGTTCTATTTGATCGATTACATCTAAAATGCTTGAAAAAGCTTATTTAACATCCCTTTTGACTTTTAATCTGCGTTTTACGAAAACACTAAAACTTGAGAATCTTTTTAACAACGTTTTTATTTAATTGCGTTTTAGCTAAACTTAAAACGCAAATGCTTAAATGTGTTTATTATAGCAAAATCAGTTTGAGTTTAACTCAATCTTTAAGCTAAAAGCAAAAACGCTGAGTTTTTTTTTTACGTTTTATTAATATTGCTTCTATTTAAACGATTTTCAATATCGAAATCTTAAAATGCTTATTTGACAAAACAGCACGTTTAAGCTTTAATCTGTTTTAACGCGAAAAACAAAACGTTTGACTAATTCTTATTATTCGTTATTTAATAATTGCTAATTAATATTTGATTTTTAAAAGCTGCTTTTTAAACAGTTCAACGTTTTGCATAAAATGATTTTTTACAAACAAACGTTAACGAATTTTAGTTAATCAGTTTAATATTATTTCTATTTGAGTTTTCAACGATCTAAATGCTTGAAAATGCTATTTAGAAACGACGTTTATTAGCGTTAATGCTTTTAACGTAAACGCATAAACGACGAAATTTTTTAACGTTTATAATTTGCTTCTATTTGACGTTTCAACGTCTAAAATTGAAATTATTTTAGCAAAACAGCACGTTTTGAGCTTGATTTGCGTTTAACGCGTAAAACAGCATAAAACGAAATTTTTATTATTCGTTTTTATTAATATTGCGTCTATTTGAACGATTTCAACGATCTAAAATGCTTGAAAATGCTTATTTTAGCAAAACAGCACGTTTTGAGCTTTAATCTGCGTTTTAACGCGAAAACAGCATAAAAACGACGAAATTTTTATTATTCGTTTTTATAAATTTGCGTCTTTTGAACGTTTTAACGATCAAATGCTTGAAAATGCTTATTTTTGCAAAAAAGCCCTTTTGAGCTTTATTCTGCGTTTTTTAAAGCGTAAAACCATAAAAACGAATTTTATTATTCGTTTTTATTAATATTTTTCTATTTAAACATTTTAACGATCTAAATGCTTGAAAATGCTTATTTTAGCAAAACAGCACGTTTTTAGTTTAACCGGGTTTTTAAAGGTAAACAGCATCGGGAAAATTTTATTATTCGTTTTTATTAATATTGCTCTATTTGAACGATTTCAACGATCTAAAATTTGAAAATGCTTATTTTAAAAACAAACCCTTTTGAGCTTTTTTCTGCGTTTTAACCTAAAACCCAAAAAAAGACGATTTTTATTATTCGTTTTAAATATTTTTCTTTTTAAAGATTTCAACGATCTAAAATGCTTTTTCTTATTTTGAAAACAGCACGTTTTTAACCCTGCTTTTCGCGTAAAAAAACTAAAAGGGCAAAAATTTTTTTTATTCGTTTTATTATTCTTTTTTGAACGATTTCGATCTAAAAAGCTTGAAAATGTTATTTTAAAAACAGCACTTTGAGTTTAATCTGCGTTTTAATCGTAAAACCGCATAAAACGCGTTTTTTATTCGTTTTTTTTAATATTGCTCTATTTGAACGATTTCAACGATCTAAAATCTTTTAAAATGCTTATTTTTTCAAAAAAGCACGTTTTTAGCTTTAATCTGCGTTTTAACGCGTAAAACAGCATAAAAACGACGAATTTTTATTATTCGTTTTTATTAATATTGCTTCTATTTGAACGATTTCAACGATCTAAAATGCTTGAAAATGCTTATTTTAGCGAAACAGCACGTTTTGAGCTTTAATCTGCGTTTTAACGCGTAAAACAGCATAAAACGACGAAATTTTTATTATTCGTTTTTTATTAATATTGCGTCTATTTAACGATTTCAACGATCTAAAATGCTGAAAATGCTTATTTTAGCAAAACAGCACGTTTTGAGCTTTATTCTGCGTTTTAACGCGTAAAACAGCATAAAAACGACGAAATTTTTATTATTCGTTTTTATTTTATTGCTTCTATTTGAACGATTTCAACGATTTAAAATGCTTGAAAATGCTTATTTTAGCAAAACAGCACGTTTTGAGTTTTAATCTGCGTTTTAACGCGTAAAACAGCATAAAAATCGACGAAATTTTTATTATTCGTTTTTATTAATATTGCGTCTATTTGAACGATTTCAACGATCTGAAATGCTTGAAAATGCTTATTTTAGCAAAACCGCACGTTTTGAGCTTTATTCTGCGTTTTAACGCGTAAAACAGCATAAAAACGACGAAATTTTTATTATTCGTTTTTTATTTATTGCGTCTATTTCAACGATTTCAACGATTAAAAATGCTTATTTTAGCAAAAACACGTTTTGAGTTTTAATCTGCGTTTTAACGCGTAAAACAGCTATAAAACGACGAATTTTTATTTTCGTTTTATTAATATTGCTTCTATTTGAACGATTTCAACGATTAAAATGCTTGAAAATGTTATTTTAGCAAACAGCACGTTTGAGTTTATTCGCGTTTTAACGCGTAAACAGCAAAATGACGAATTTTATTCGTTTTATTAATATTGTTTATTTGAACGATTTCAACGATCTAAAATGCTTGAAAATGCTTATTTTAGCAAAACAGTGAACTTAATCTGCGTTTTAACGCGTAAAACAGCATAAAACGAGAAATTTTTATTATCGTTTTTATTAATATTTTATTGAACGATTTCACGATTATTGAAAATGCTATTTTAGCAAACAGCACGTTTGTTTAATCTGCGTTTTAACGCGTAAAACACATAAAACGACGAATATTATTTGTTTATTATATTGCTTCTATTTGAACGATTTCAACGATCTAAAATGCTTGAAAATGCTTATTTTAGCAAAAAAGCACGTTTTGAGCTTTAATCAGCGTTTTAACCCTAAAAAAGCATAAAAAAAGACGAAATTTTATTATTCGTTTTTATTAATATTGCGTCTATTTGAACGATTTAACGATCTAAAATGCCGAAAATGCTTTTTTTTTGGGAAAACAGCAGGGTTTTTAGCTTTATTTTGCGTTTTAACGCGTAAAAAAGCATAATAACGACGAAATTTTATTTTTCGTTTTTTTTTTTTATTGCGTCTATTTGAACGATTTCAACGATCTAAAAAGCTTTAAAATGCTTTTTTTTAAAACAAAACAGCACGTTTTTAGTTTTTAAACTGCGTTTTTAAAGCGTAAAACAGCATAAAAAAAGACGAATTTTTTTTTTATTCGTTTTTATTAATATTGCTTCTATTTGAACGATTTCCCCAAAGATCTAAAAAGCCAGAAAAAGCTTATTTTAGCGAAACAAAAAACAAGTTTTTAGTTTTAATCTGGGGTTTTAACGCAAAAAAAGCATAAAAAAGACGAAATTTTTTTTTTCGTTTTTTTTAATATTGCGTCTTTTTTGAACGATTTCAACGATCTAAAAAAGCTTGAAAATGCTTATTTTTTGCAAAACAGCACGTTTTGAGCTTTATTCGCGTTTTAACGCGTAAAACAGCATAAAAAAAGACGAAATTTTTATTATTCGTTTTTATTTTTTTTGCGTCTATTTGAACGATTTCAACGATCTAAAATGTTGAAAATGCTTATTTTAAAACAAAACAGCACGTTTTGAAAATTTTTTTCCCCCCCTTTTTAAAGCGAAAAAAAGCATAAAACGACGAAATTTTTTTTTATTCGTTTTTATTAATATTGCGTCTATTTTTAACGATTTCAACGATTTTGAAATGCTTGAAAAAAGCTTTTTTTTAGCAAAAACCGCACGTTTTGAGCTTTATTCCCGTTTTTAAAGCGTAAAACAGCATAAAAAAGACGAAATTTTTATTATTCGTTTTTTTTTTTTATTGCGTCTATTTGAACGATTTTTTTAACGATCTAAAATGCTTATTTTAGCAAAACACGTTTTGAGTTTTTAAACTGCGTTTTAACGCGAAAAAAGCATAAAAACGACGAATTTTTTATTATTCGTTTTTTTTTAATATTGCTTCTATTTGAACGATTTCAACGATTTAAAATGCTTGAAAATGCTTTTTTTTAGCAAAAAAAGAAAGTTTTTTAGTTTTCCCGCGTTTTAACGCGTAAAACAGCATAAAAAAGTCGAAATTTTTATTATTCGTTTTTTTTTAAAAATTGCGTCTATTTGAGCGATTTCAACGATTTTAAAACTTTAAAATGCTTTTTTGGGAAAAAAAGCACGTTTTGAACTTTAACCCCCCCTTTTAACGCGTAAACAGCATAAAAAAAGACGAATTTTTATTATTCGTTTTTATTAATATTGCTTCTATTTAAAAAGATTTCCCAAAGATCTATAATGCTTTAAAAAAGTTTTTTTTTGCAAAACAGCAAGTTTTTTAGCTTTTAAACTGCGTTTTTAAAGCGAAAAAACAAAAAGCAAAATTTTTTTTATTCGTTTTTTTTTTAGGGTCTATTTTTAACGATTTCCCCAAAGATCTAAAAAAGCTTGAAAATGCTTATTTTAAAACAAAAAGAAAGTTTTGAAAATTTTTAAACTGCGTTTTAACGGGGTAAAAAAGCATAAAAAAAGACGATTTTTTTTTATTCGTTTTTATTAATATTTTTCATTTAAACGATTTCAACGATCTAAAAAAGCTTGAAAATGTTTTTTTTAAAACAAAAAAAGCACGTTTTTAGTTTTAATCTGCGTTTTAACGCGAAAACAGCATAAAAGGACTAAATTTTTTTCGTTTTTTTTTAATATTGTTTTATTTGGGAAAGATTTCAACGATCTTAAAACTTTAAAAAGCTTATTTTAGCAAAACAGAAGTTTTGAGCTTTAATCTGCGTTTTAACGCGGAAAACAGCATAAAAAAAGACGAATTTTTTTTTATTCGTTTTTTATTAATATTGCGTCTATTTGAACGATTTCAACGATCTAAAATGCTTGAAAATGCTTATTTTAGCAAAACAGCACGTTTTGAGCTTTAATCTGCGTTTTAACGCGTAAACAGCATAAAACCACGAATTTTTATTATTCGTTTTTATTAATATTGCTTCTATTTTAACCGATTGCAACGATCTAAAATGCTTGAAATGCTTATTTTAGCAAAACAGCACGTTTTGAACTTTAATCTGCGTTTCAACGCGTAAACAGCATAAAAACGACGAAATTTTATTATTCGTTTTATTAATATTGCGTCTATTGAACGTGATTTCAACGATCTAAAATGCTTGAAAATGTTATTTTAAAGCAAAACAGCACGTTTTGAGCTTTAATCTGCGTTTTAACGCGTAAAACAAAAGCATAAAACGACGAATTTTTATTATTCGTTTTATTAATATTGCTTCTATTTGAACGATTTCAAACGATCTAAAATGCTTGAAAATGCTTATTTAGCAAAAACAGCACGTTTTGAACTTTAATCTGGCGCGTTTAAAGCGTAACAGCATAAAACGACGAAATTTTTACTATTCGTTTTTATTAATATTGCGTCTATTTGAACGATTTCAACGATTTAAAAATGATTGAAAATGCTTATTTAGCAAAACAGCACGTTTTGAGTTTTAATCTGCGTTTTAACGCGTAAACAGCATAAAAAACGACGAATTTTTATTATTTGTTTTTATTAATATTGCTTCTATTTGAACGATTTCAACGATCTAAAATGCTTAAAATGCCATTAAAACAGCATGTTTTGAGCTTTAATCTGGGTTTAACGCGTAAAACAGCATAAAAACGACGAATTTTTATTATTCGTTTTTATTAATATTGCGTCTATTTGAACGATTTCAACGATCTAAATGCTTGAAAATGCTTATTTTAGCAAAACAGCACGTTTGAGCTTTAATCTGCGTTTTAACGCGTAAAACAGCATAAAACGACGAATTTTTATTAATCGTTTTTATTAATATTGTTTCTATTTGAACGATTTCAACGATCTAAAATGCTTGAAAACGCTTATTTTAGCAAAACAGCACGTTTTGAGCTTTATTCTGCGTTTTAACGCGTAAAACAGCATAAAAACGACGAACGTTTATTATTCGTTTTTATTAATATTGCGTCTATTTTGAACGATTTCAACGATCTAAAATGCCGAAAATGCTATTTTAGCAAAACAGCACGTTTTGAGTTTTAATCAGCGTTTTAACGCGTAAAACAGCATAAAAACGACGAAATTTTTATTCGTTTTTTATTAATATTGCGTCTATTTGAACGATTTCAACGATCTAAAATGCTTGAAATGCTTATTTTAGCAAAACAGCAATATTTGAGCTTTAATCTGCGTTTAATGCGTAAACAAAAGCATAAAACGACGAATTTTATTATTCGTTTTTATTAATATTGCTTCTATTTGAACGATTTCAACGATCTAAAAATGCTTGAAAATGATTATTTTAGCAAAACAGCACGTTTGAGCTTTAACCGTGCTTTAACGCGTAAAGCATCATATGAAACGACGAAATTTTATTATTCGTTTTTATTAATATTGCGTCTATTTGAACGTAGTGATTAACGATTTAAAATGCTTGAAAATGCTTATTTTAGCAAAACAGCACGTTTCGAGCTTTAATCAGCGTTTTAACGCGTAAAACACATAAAACGATGAATTTTTTATTATTCGTTTTATTAATATTGTTTCTATTGAACGATTTCAACGATCTAAAATGCTTGAAAATGCTTATTTTAGCAAAACAGCACGTTTTAAGCTTTAATCTGCGTTTTAACGCGTAAACAGCATAAAAACGACGAATTTTTATTATTCGTTTTTATTAATATTGCGTCTATTTGAACGATTTCAACGATCTAAAATGCTTGAAAAATGCTTATTTGGCAAACAACACGTTTGAGCTTTAATCTGCGTTTAACGCGTAAAACAGCATAAAAAACGACGAATTTTTATTATTCGTTTTACAATATTGCTTCTATTTGAACGATTTCAACGATCTAAAATGCTTGAAAATGCTTATTTTAGCAAAACAGCACGTTTTGAGCTTTATTCTGCGTTTTTAAAGCGTAAAACGCATAAAAAGACGAATTTTTATTAATCGTTTTATTAATATTGCTTCTATTTGAACGATTTCAACAATCAAAATGCTGAAAATGCTTATTTTAGCAAAACAGCACGTTTTTAGCTTTTATTCTGCGTTTAACGCGTAAACAACATAAAACGACGAAATTTTATTATTCGTTTTTTATTAATATTGCGTCTATTTGAACGATTTCAACGATCAAAATGCTTGAAAATGCTTATTTTAGCAAAACAGCACGTTTGAGCTTTAATCAGCGTTTTAACGCGTAAAACAGCATAAAAACGACGAAATTTTTTTTATTCGTTTTTATTAATATTGAGTCTTTGAACGATTTCAACGATCTAAAATGCTTGAAAAAGCTTATTTTAGCAAAAACAGCACGTTTTGAGTTTTAATCAGCGTTTTAACGCGTAAAACAACATAAAAAAGACGAAATTTTATTATTCGTTTTTATTAATATTGCGTCTATTTGAACGATTTCAACGATCTAAAATGCGAAAATGCTTATTTTAGCAAAACAGCACATTTTGAGTTTTTAAACTGCGTTTAATGCGTAAAACAGCATAAAAACGACGAATTTTATTATTCGTTCTTTATTAATATTTGCTTCTTTTGAACGATTTCAACGATCTAAAATGTTGAAATGATTATTTTAGCAAAACAGCACGTTTTGAGCTTTAATCTGCGTTTTAACGCGTAAAGCATCATAGAAACGACGAAATTTTTGTTATTCGTTTTATTAATATTGCGTCTATTTGAACGATTTCAACGATTTAAAATGCTTGAAAATGCTTATTTTAGCAAAACAGCACGTTTTGAGTTTAATCACGTTTTAACCCTAAAACAGCAAAAAAACGACGAATTTTTATTATTCGTATTTTATTAATATTGCTCCTATTGGAACGATTTCAACGATCTAAAATGCTTGAAAATGCTTATTTTAGCAAAACAGCACGTTTTGAGCTTTTAATCTGCGTTTTAACGCGTAAAACCCTAAAAACGACGGGAATTTTTATTATTCGTTTTTATTAATATTGCGTCTATTTGAACGATTTCACGATCTAAAATGCTTGAAAATGCTTATTTTAGCAAAACAACACGTTTTGAGCTTTTATCTGCGTTTTTTAAAGCGTAAAACAGCATAAAACGACGAATTTTTTATTATTCGTTTTATTAATATTGCTTCTATTTGAACGATTTCAACGATCCAAAATGCTTGAAAATGTTTTTTAGCAAAACAGCACGTTTTGAGTTTATTTTGCGTTTTAACGCGTAAAAAAGCATAAAAACGACGAAATTTTTATTATTCGTTTTTATTAATATTGCGTCTTTTGATCGATTTCAAACGATTTTAAAATGCTTGAAAAATCTTATTTTAGCAAAAAAAAACGTTTTGAAAACATTCTGCGTTTTTAAAGCGTAAAATAAACATAAAAAAGACGAAATTTTTTTTAAATTTGTTTTTTTTTTTGCGTCTATTTTTAACGATTTCAACGATCTAAAATGCTTTTAAAAATTTCTTATTTTAAAACAAAACAGCACGTTTTTAGCTTTTCTGCGTTTTAACGCGTAAAACAACATTTAAAAAAGACGAAATTTTTTTTATTCGTTTTTTTTAAAATTGCTTCTTTTTAACGATTTCAACGATCTAAAATTGCGGGAAAAAGCTTATTTTAGCGAAACAGCCCTTTTGAGGTTTTTAAACTTCGTTTTAACGGGTAAAACGCTAAAAAAGGCGAAAATTTTTTTTATTCGTTTTTATTAATATTGCGGCCTTTTTTGAACGATTTCAACGATCTAAAATGCCGGAAAAAATCTTATTTTTGCAAAACAGCACGTTTTGGAAAATTTTATTTCCCCGTTTTTTAAAGCGTAAAACAAAAAATAAAAAAACCCAAATTTTTTTTTATTTTGTTTTTTTTTTTATTGCGTCTATTTGAACGATTTCAACGATCAAAAATGCTTGAAAAAAACTTATTTTTGCAAAACAGCACGTTTTTTAGTTTTTAACTGCGTTTTAACGCGTAAAAAAGCATAAAAAAGGAAATATTTATTATTCGTTTTTTTTTAATATTGCGTCTATTTTTAACGTTTTAACGATCTAAAAAGCTTTTAAAAAGCTTATTTTAGCAAAAAAGCACGTTTTGAGTTTTTTTCTGCGTTTTTTAAAGCGGGAAAAAAGCATAAAAAACGAGAAAATTATTCGTTTTTATTTTTATTGCGTCTTTTGAACGATTTCAACGATCTAAAAAAGCTTGAAAAAGCTTATTTTTTGGGGAAAAAAAGCACGTTTTGATTTTTAAACTGCGTTTTAGCTCGTAAAACAGCATAAAAAAGACGAATTTTTTTATTTTTTGTTTTTTTTAATATTGTTTTATTTTAACGATTTCAACGATCCAAAAAAGCTTTTAAAATTTATTTTTGCAAAACAGCCCTTTTGAGCTTTAATCTGCGTTTTTAAAGGGGGTAAAACAACATAAAAAAAGACAATTTTTTTTATTCGTTTTTTTTTTAATAATTTCGTCTATTTGAACGACCAAAATCTAAAATGCTTTTAAAAAGCTTATTTTAAAACAAAACAACACGTTTTGAGCTTTTTAACCGTTTTAAACGCAAAACAGCATAAAAAAAAGACAATTTTTTTTTATTCGTTTTTATTAATATTGCTTCTATTTGAACGATTTCAACGATCTAAAATGCTTGAAAATGCTTATTTTAGCAAAACAGCACGTTTTGAGCTTTATTCTGCGTTTTAACGCGTAAAACAGCATAAAAACGACGAAATTTTTATTATTCGTTTTTATTAATATTGCTTCTATTTGAACGATTTCAACGATCTAAAATGCTTGAAAAATGCTTATTTTAGCGAAACAGCACGTTTTGAGCTTTTAATCTGCGTTTTAACGCGTAAAACAGCATAAAAAACGACGAAATTTTTATTATTCGTTTTTTATTAATATTGCGTCTATTTGAACGATTTCAACGATCTAAAATGCTTGAAAATGCTTATTTTAGCAAAACAGCACGTTTTGAGCTTTATTCTGCGTTTTAACGCGTAAAACAGCATAAAAACGACGAAATTTTTATTATTCGTTTTTTATTTTTATTGCGTCTATTTGAACGATTTCAACGATCTAAAATGCTTGAAAATGCTTATTTTAGCAAAACAGCACGTTTTGAGCTTTTAATCTGCGTTTTAACGCGTAAAACAGCATAAAAACGACGAAATATTTATTATTCGTTTTTATTAATATTGCGTCTATTTGAACGATTTCAACGATCTAAAATGCTTGAAAATGCTTATTTTAGCAAAACAGCACGTTTTGAGCTTTTATTCTGCGTTTTAACGCGTAAAACAGCATAAAAACGACGAAATCTTTTATTTGTTTTTATTTTATTGCGTCTATTTCAACGATTTCAACGATCTAAAATGCTTGAAAATGCTTATTTTAGCAAAACAGCACGTTTTGAGCTTTTAATCTGCGTTTTAACGCGTAAAACAGCATAAAAACGACGAAATTTTTATTATTCGTTTTTATTTTTATTGCGTCTATTTGATCGATTCAACGATCTAAAATGCTTGAAAATGCTTATTTTAGCAAAACAGCACGTTTTGAGCTTTAATCTGCGTTTTAACGCGTAAAACAGCATAAAACGACGAATTTTTATTATTCGTTTTTATTAATATTGCTTCTATTTGAACGATTTCAACGATCTAAAATGCTTGAAAATGCTTATTTTAGCAAAACAGCACGTTTTGAGCTTTTATTCTGCGTTTTAACGCGTAAAACAGCATAAAAACGACGAGAATTTTTATTCGTTTTTTATTAATATTGCGTCTATTTGAACGATTTCAACGATCTAAAATGCTTGAAAATGCTTATTTTAGCAAAACAGCACGTTTTGAGCTTTAATCTGCGTTATAACGCGTAAAACAGCATAAAACGACGAAATTTTTATTATTCGTTTTTATTAATATTGCGTCTATTTGAACGATTTCAACAATCTAAAATGCTTGAAAATGCTTATTTTAGCAAAACAGCACGTTTTGAGCTTTATTCTGCGTTTAACGCGTAAAACAGCATAAAAACGACGAAATTTTTATTACCGTTTTTTATTAATATTGCGTCTATTTGAACGATTTCAAAGCATCTAAAATGCTTGAAAATGCTTATTTTAAAGCAAAACAGCACGTTTTGAGCCTTAATCTGCGTTTAACGCGTAAAACAGCATAAAACGACGAAATTTTAATTATTCGTTTTTTATTTTATTGCGTCTATTTGAACGTGATTTCAACGATCTAAAATGCTTGAAAATGCTTAATTTTAGCTTTCAAACAGCACGTTTTGAGCTTTATTCTGCGTTTTAACGCGTAAAAAACAGCATAAAACGACGAAATTTTTATTATTATTCGTTTTTTATTTTATTGCGTCTATTTGAACGATTTCAACGATCTAAAATGCTTGAAAATGCTTATTTTAGCAAAACAGCACGTTTTTGAGTTTTAATCTGCGTTTAACGTAAAACAGCATAAAACGACAAAAATTTTATTATTCGTTTTTATTAATATTGCGTCTATTTTGAACGATTTCCTAACGATCTAAAATGCTTGAAAATGCTTATTTTAGCAAAACAGTTAACGATTTGAGCTTTATTCTGCGTTTTAACGCGTAAAACAGCACATAAAACGACGAAATTTTTTATTATTCGCTTTTTATTTTTATTGCGTCTATTTGAACGATTTCAACGATCTAAAATGCTTGAAATGCTTTATTTTGCTAAACAGCACGTTTTGAGTTTTAATCTGCGTTTTAACTGGGAAACAGCATAAAACGACAAAATTTTTTATTATTCGTTTTTATTAATATTGCTCTATTGAAACGATTTCAAATGATCTAAAAATGCTTTGAAAAATGTTATTTTAGCAAAACAGCATCGTTTTGAGGTTTAATCTGCGTTTTAACAAGCGTAAAACAGCATAAAACGACGAATTTTTATTATTCGCTTTTTATTAATTGCGTCCATTTGAACGATTTCAACGATTCAAAATGCTTGAAAATGCCATTTTAGCAAAACAACACGTTTTGAGTTTTAATCTGCGTTTTAACGCGTAAAACAGCATAAAACGACGAATTTTTTATTATTCGTTTTTATTAATATTGCTTCTATTTGAATCTACTTCAACGGGATCTAAAATGCTTGAAAATGCTTATTTTGCAAAACAGCACGTTTTGAGTTTATTCTGCGGGGTTTTAACGCGTAAACAGCATAAAAGTTCGACAAAATTTTTATTATTCGTTTTTAGTTATTATTGCGTCTATTTGAGCGATTTCAACGATCTAAAATGTTTTGAAAATGCTTTATTTTAGCAAACAGCATCGTTTTGAACTTTAATCTGCGTTTTAACGCGTAAAACAGCATAAAAATGACGAATTTTTATTATCTTTCGTTTTAATAATATTGCTTCTATTTAAACGATTTCAACGATCTATAATGGAAAATGCTTATTTTAGCAAAACAGCACGTTTTTGAGCTTTAATCTGCGCTTTAACGCGTAAAACAGCATAAAAAAAAACGACGAAATTTTTATTATTCGTTTTTTATTAATACGTGCCCGGTTTGAACGATTTCAACGATCTAAAATGTTTGAAAATGCTTATTTTAGCAAAACAGCACGTTTTGAGTTTCTAATCTCGCGTTTTAACGCGTAAAACAGCATAAAAGGACGAAATTTTTATTATTCGTTTTTATTATACGGTTTCTATTTGAAACGATTTCAACGATCTAAAATGCTTGAAAATGCTTATTTGAGCAAAACAGCACGTTTTGAGTTTAATCTGCGTTTTAACGCGTAAAACAAAAGCATGTTCCGACGAATTTTATTATTCGCTGTTTTTATTATTATTGCGACTATTTGAACGATTTCAACGATCTAAAAATGCTTTAAAATGTTTATTTTACAAAACAGCACGTTTTGAGCTTTTAATCAGCGTTTTAACGCGTAAACAGCATATAAAAACGACGAAATTTTATTATTCGTTTTTATTAATATTGCGTCTATTTGGAACGATCGTAACGATCTAAAAATGCTTTTTAAAATGCTTTGCCTAAAAGCAAAACAGCACGTTTTGAAAGCTTTAATCAGCGTTTTAACGCGTAAAACAGCATAAAACGACGAATTTTATTATTCGTTTTTATTAATATTGCCGGCTCTGGAACGATTTCAAAGATTCAAAATGCTGGAAAATGCTTATTTTAGCAAAAACAGTTAATGTTTTGAACTTTAATCTGCGTTTTAACGCGTAAAATGAAAGCATACAAAACGACGAAATTTTTATTATTCGTTTTTATTACTATTGCGTCTATTTGAACGTGATTTCAACGATCTAAAATGCTTGAAAATGCGCTTATTTTAGCAAAACAGTACGCGTTTTGAGCTTTAATCTGCGTTTTAACGCGTAAAACAGCATAAAAACGAATAGAAATTTTTATTATCTGTTTTATTACTATTGCGTCTATTTGAACGATTTCAACGATCTAAAAATGCTTGAAAAATGTGCTTATTTTAGCAAACAGCACGTTTTGAGCTTTTTAATCTGCGTTTTAACTCGTAAACAGCATAAAACCACGAATTTTTTTATTATTCGTTTTTATTAATATTGCTTCTATTGGGAAACGATTTCAACGATCTAAAATGCTTGAAAATGCTTATTTTAGCAAAACAGCACGTTTTGAGCTTTAATCTGCGTTTTAACGCGTAAAAAAACAGCATAAAACGACGAATTTTTTATTATTCGTTTTTATTACGCTTCTATTTGAACGATTTTAACGATCTAAAATGCTTGAAAATGTTTATTTTAGCAAAACAGCACGTTTTGAGTTTTAATCTGCGTTTTAACGCGTAAAACAGCATAAAAAACGACGAAATTTTATTATTCGTTTTATTATCATTGCGTCTATTTGAACGATTTCAACGATCTAAAAATGCTTGAAAATGCTTATTTCAGCAAAACAGCACGTTTTGAGCTTTAATCTGCGTTTAACGCGTAAAACAGCATGCTGTAAAACGACGAATTTTTTATTATTCGTTTTATTATCATTGCTCTATTTTAACGATTTCAACGATTCAAAATGCTTGCAAAATGCTTTATTTTAGCAAAAACAGCACGTTTTGAGCTTTATTCTGCGTTTAACGCGTAAAACAGCATAAAAACGACGAAATTTTTATTATTCGTTTTTATTTTATTGCGCTCCATTTGAACGATTTCACCATCTAAAATGCTTGAAAATGCTTATTTTAGCAAAACAGCACGTTTTGAGCTTTTAATCTGCGTTTTTACGCGTAAAACAGCATAAAACGACGAATTTTATTAATCGTTTTTATTAATATTGCTTCTATTTGAACGATTTCAACGATCTAAAATGCTTGAAAATGCTTATTTTAGCAAAACAGCACGTTTTGAGTTTTTCTTATTCTGCGTTTTAACGCGTAAAACAGCATAAAACGTGACGAAATATTGCCTCGTTTTTTATTAATATTGCGTCTATTTGAACGATTTCAACGATCTAAAAATGCTGAAAATGCTTATATTTTAGCAAAACAGCACGTTTTGAGCTTTAATCAGCGTTTTAACGCGTAAAACAGCATGTAAAACGACGAAATTTTTATTATTCGTTTTTGCCAATATTGCGTCTATTTGAACGATTTCAACGATCTAAAATGCTTGAAAATGCTTATTTTAGCAAAACAGCAACAAGTCTGAAGCTTTAACGCTGTGTTTAACGCGTAAAACAGCATAAAAACGACGACGAAATTTTTATTATTCGTTTTTATTAATATTGCGTCTATTTGAACGATTTCAACGATCTAAAATGCTTCTTCTTGAAAATGCTTATTTTAGCAAAACAGCACATTTTGAGTTTTAATCTGCGTTTAATGCGTAAAACAGCATAAAACGACGAATTTTTTATTATTCGTTTTTATTAATATTGCTTCTATTTGAACGATTTCAACGATTCAAAATGCTTGAAAATGCTTATTTTAGCAAAACAACAATGTTTTGAGCTTTAATCTGCGTTTTAACGCGTAAACAGCATAAAAACGACGAATTTTTTATTATTCGTTTTTATTAATATTGCTTCTATTTGAACGATTTCAACGATCTAAAAATGCTTGAAAAAATGCTTATTTTAGCAAAACAGCATCGGTGCTTTTGAGTTTTATTCTGCGTTTTAACGCGTAAAACAGCATAAAAACGACGAAATTTTTGCCATTCGTTTTATTAATATTGCGTCTATTTGAGCGATTTCAACGATCTAAAATGCTTGAAAATGCTTATTTTAGCAAAACAGCACGTTTTGAACTTTAATCTGCGTTTTAACGCGTAAACAGCATAAAAATGACGAATTTTTATTATTCGTTTTTAATAATATTGCTTCTCTATTTAAACGATTTCAACGATCTATAATGCTTGAAATGCTTATTTTAGCAAAACAGCACGTTTTGAGCTTAATCTGCGTTTTAACGCGTAAAACAGCACAAAACGACGAAATTTTATTATTCGTTTTTTATTAATATTGCGTCTATTTGAACGATTTCAACGATCTAAAAAATGCTTGAAAATGCTTATTTTAGCAAAACAGCACGTTTTGAGCTTTTAATCTGCGTTTAACGCGTAAAACAGCATAAAAGGACGAAATTTTTATTATTCGTTTTATTAATATTGTTTCTATTTGAACGATTTCAACGATCTAAAATGCTTGAAAATGCTTATTTTGAGCAAAACAGCACGTTTTGAGCTTAATCTGCGTTTTAACGCGTAAAACAGCATAAAACGACGAATTTTTATTATTCCGTTTTATTAATATTGCGACTATTTGAACGATTTCAACGATCTAAAATGCTTAAAATGTTTATTATTTTAGCAAAACAGCACGTTTTGAGCTTCTTTAATCAGCGTTTTTAACGCGTAAAATAAAAGCATAAAAACGACGAAATTTTTATTATTATTCGTTTTATTAATATTAAGTGTCTATTTGAACGTGATTTCAACGATCTAAAACGCTTTAAAATGTTTATTTTAGCAAAAACAGCACGTTTTGAGTTTTAATCAGCGTTTTAACGCGTAAAATGGCATAAAAAACGACGAATTTTTTATTATTCGTTTTTATTAATATTGCTTCTATTTGAACGATTTCAACGATCTAAAAATGCTTGAAAATGCTTATATTTTAGCAAAAAACAGCACGTTTTGAACTTAATCTGCGTTTCTTTAACGCGTAAAACAGCATATAAAACGACGAAATTTTTATTATTCCGTTTTTATTAATATTGCGTCTATTTGAACGATTTCAACGATCTAAAAATGCTTGAAAATGCTTATTTTGCGCGTAAAAACAGCACAAGTTTTGAGTTTTAATCTGCTTTACCCGCGTAAAACAAAGCATAAAAAACGTGACGAATTTTTATTATTCGTTTTTATTAATATTGCTTCTATTTGAACGATTTCAACGATCTAAAATGCTTGAAAAATGCTTATTTTGTAGCAAAACAGCACGTTTTGAGCTTATTCTGCGTTTTAACGCGTAAACAGCATAAAAACGACGAAATCTTTTATTATTCCGTTTTTATTAATATTGCGTCTATTTGAAACGATTTCAACGATCTAAAAATGCTTGAAAATGTTATTTTAGCAAAACAGCACGTTTTTGAGCTTTAATCTGCGTTTTAACGCGTAAAACAGCATAAAAACGACGAAATTTTTATTATTCGTTTTTATTAATAATGTGCCCGGTTTGAACGATTTCAACGATCTAAATGCTTGAAAATGCGCTTATTTTGTGCTAAAACAGCACGTTTTGAGCTTTATTCTGCGTTTTAACGCGTAAACAGCATAAAAAACGACGAAATTTTTATTATTCGTTTTTACTTTTATTGCGTCTATTTGAACGTGATTTCAACGATCTAAAAAATGCTTGAAAATGCTTATTTTAGCAAAACAGCACGTTTTGAGCTTAATCTGCGTTTTAACGCGTAAAAACAGCATAAAACGACGAATTTTTATTAATCGTTTTTATTAATATTGCCGCATTTGAAACGATTTCAACGATCTAAAATGCTTGAAAATGTTTATTTTAGCAAACAGCACGTTTTGAGCTATTCTGCGTTTTAACGCTAAAACAGCATAAAAACGACGGAAATTTTTATTATTCGTTTTTATTAATATTTGCGTCTATTTGAACGATTTCAACGATCTAAAAATGCTTGAAAATGCTTTTATTTTAGCAAAAACAGTAATGTTTTGAGCTTTGCACCAGCGTTTAACGCGTAAAACAGCATAAAAACGACGAAATTTTGCCATTCGCTTTTTATTAATATTGCGTCTATTTGAACGATTTCAACGATCTTAAAATGCTTGAAAATGCTTATTTTAGCAAAACAGCACGTTTTGAGCTTTAATCAGCGTTTTAACGCGTAAAAACAGCATAAAACACGGAAATTTTTATTATTCGTTTTTATTAATATTGCGTCTATTTGAACAATTTCAACGATCTAAAATGCTTGAAAATGCTTATTTTAGCAAAACAGCACATTTTGAGTTTTAATCTGCGCTTTAATGCGTAAAACAGCATAAAAAAAACGACGAATTTTTATTATTCGTTTTTATTAATATTGCCGTATTTGAACGATTTCAACGATCTAAAATGTTTTTCTGAAAAATGATTATTTTAGCAAAACAGCACGTTTTGAGCTTTAATCGCGTTTAACGCGCAAAGCATCATGAAAACGACGAATTTTTTGTATTATTCGTTTTTATTAATATTGCCGTATATGAACGATTTCAACGATCTAAAATGCTTGAAAATGCTTATTTTAGCAAAACAGCACGTTTTGAGCTTTAATCTGCGTTTTAACTCTGTAAACAGTATACAAAACGACGAATTTTTATTATTCGTTTTTATTAATATTGCTTCTATTGGAACGATTTCAACGATCTAAAAATGCTTGAAAATGCTTATTTTAGCAAAACAGCACGTTTTGAGCTTTAATCTGCGTTTTAACGCGTAAAACAGCATAAAAACGACGAATTTTTATTATTCGTTTTATTAATATTGCTTCTATTTGAACGATTTTAACGATCTAAAATGCTTGAAAATGATTATTTTAGCAAAAACAGCACGTTTTGAGCTTTAATCTGCGTTTTAACGCGTAAAGCATCATAGAAACGACGAATTTTTATTATTCGTTTTTATTAATATTGCTCTATATGAACGATTTCTGTAACGATCTAAAATGCTTGAAAAATGCTTATTTTAGCAAAAACAGCACGTTTTTTGAGCTTTAATCTGCGTTTTAACTCGTAAAACAAGCATAAAAAACGACGAATTTTTTTATTATTCGCTTTTCGCCACACATTGCTTCACAATCATTTCAAACGATCTAAAATGCTTGAAAATGCTTATTTTAGCAAAAATGTTAATGTTTGAGTCTCTTTAATCTGCGTTTCTTAACGCGCGTAAACAGCATAAAAAACGACGAATTTTATTATTCGTTTTTATTAATATTGCTTCTATTTGAACGATTTTAACGACCCAAAATGCTTGAAAATGCTTATTTTAGCAAAACAGCACCGTTTTGAGTTTTAATCTGCGTTTTAACGCGTAAAACAGCATAAAAACGACGAAATTTTTATTATTCGTTTTTATTAATATTGCGTCTATTTGAACGTGATTTCAAATCGATCTAAAATGCTTGAAAATGCTTTTATTTTTAGCAAAACAGCACGTTTTGAGTTTTATTCTGCGTTTTAACGCGTAAAATAGCATAAAAACGACGAAATTTTTTATTATTCGTTTTTATTTTTATTGCGTCTATTTGAAACGATTTCTAAACGTACGATCTAAATGCTTGAAAATGCTTATTTTAGCAAAAACAGCAATGTTTTGAGTTTTTAATCTGGCGTGTTTTAAACGCGTAAAACAGCATCAAAACGACGAATTTTTATTATTCCGTTTTTATTAATATTGCTTCTATTTGAACGATTTCAACGATCTAAAATGCTGAAAATGCGCTGGTTTTAGCGAAACAAGTTAATGTTTTGAGCTTTAATCTGCGTTTTAACGAGAAACAGCATAAAAACGACGAAATTTTTATTATTCGTTTTTTATTACTACTGTTTGCCCATTTGAACGTGTGATTTCAACGATTCAAAAATGCTTGAAAATGCTTATTTTAGCAAAACAGCACGTTTTGAGTTTTAATCTGCGTTTTAATGCGTAAAACAGCATAAAAACGACAAATTTTTATTATTCGTTTTATTACTATTGCTTCTATTTGGAACGATTTCAACGATCTAAAATGCTTGAAAATGATTATTTTTAGCAAAACAGCACGTTTTGAGTTTAACCCGCGCTTAACGCGCAAAGCAGCATAAAAACGACGAAATTTTTATTATTCGTTTTTATTAATATTGCGTCTATTTCCAACCGATTTCAACGATTTAAAAAATGCTTGAAAAATGCTTATTTTAGCAAAACAGCACGTTTTGAAAAGCTTAAATCTGGTGCTGAATTTTATGCAAAAAACAGCATAAAACGCTGGAAATTTTATTATTCGTTTTATTTTTATTGCGTCTATTTGAACGATTTCAACGATCTAAAAATGCTTGAAAATGCTTATTTTAGCAAAAACAGCACGTTTTGAGTTTTAATCAGCGTTTTAACGCGTGAAACAGCATAAAACGGGTTTCGTAAATCTTTTATTATTCGTTTATTAATATTGCGTCTATTTGAACGATTTCCCAAACGGATCTAAAATGCTTGAAAATGCTTATTTTAGCAAAACAGCACGTTTTGAGCTTTAATCAGCGTTTTAACGCGTAAAACAGCATAAAACGACGAAATTTTTATTATTCGTTTTATTAATATTGCGTCTATTTGAACAATTTCAACGATCTAAAATGCTTTGAAAATGCTTATTTTAGCAAAACAAAGCACATTTTGAGTTTTAATCTGCGTTGCGTAAAAAATGTTACGTAAAACGACGAATTTTTATTATTCGTTTTATTAATATTGCTTCTATTTGAACGATTTCAACGATCTAAAATGCTGAAAATGATTATTTTGCAAAACAGCACGCTTTGAGCTTTAATCTGCGTTTTAACGCGTAAAGCATCATGGTGAAACGTACCAATTTTTATTATTCGTTTTTATTAATATTGCTTCTATATGAACGATTTCAACGATCTGGGTACCGTTTTGAAAATTGCTATTTGCGCAAAACAGCACGTTTTGAGCTTTAATCTGGCAGTTTTCTAACCGTAAAATGGCATAAAACCACGAATTTTTATTATTCGTTTTTATTAACATTACCGGCCGGAAACGATTTCAACGATTCAGCAAGTCGCTTTTGTAAATAAGCGTATTTTAGCAAAACAGCACGTTTTGAGTTTTAATCTGCGTTTTACAACGCGCAAAAACAGCAGCATAAAAACGGATGGAATTTTTATTATTCGCTTTGCCAATATTGCTTCTATTTGAACGATTTTAACGGATTCAAAAATGCTGCGTTTTATTTTGTGCTAAAAACAAGCGTACCGCCTTTGAGTTTTAACGCGCTTTAAACAGCGTAAACAGCATAAAAAAACGACGAACCTTTTATTATTCGTTTTTTATTAATATTGCGTCTATTTGAACGTGATTTCAACGATCTAAAATGCTGGAAATGCTTATTTTAGCAAAAACAGCACGTTTTGTTTTCAATCTGCGTTTTAACGGCGTAAACAGCATAAAAACGACGAATTTTTATTATTCGTTTTTATTAATATTGCTTCTATTTTGAACGATTGAACGATCTAAAATGCTTGAAAATGCTTATTTTGTGCCAAACAGCACGTTTTGAGCTTTATTCTGCGTTTCACCGCACAAAACGACGAAATTTTTATTATTCGTTTTTTTATTTTTATTGCGTCTATTTGAACGATTTCAACGGATCTAAAAATGCTGAAAATGCTTATTTGTTAAAACAGCACGTTTTGAGCTTTAATCTGCGTTTTAACGCGTAAAACAGCATAAAACGACGAATTTTTATTAATCGTTTTTTATTAATATTGCTTCTATTTGAACGATTTCAACGATCGGCAAAATGCTTGAAAATGCTTATTTTGTGTGTCGCTAATGTTTTGTTTTCGATACCGCGCCTAAATCGTCGTAAAACGACGAAATTTTTATTATCGCTTTATTAATATCGCGCCTACCGGAAACGATTTCAACGATCTAAAATGCTTTGGAAAATGCCATTCTTTTAGCAAACAGCACGTTTTTGAGCTTTAATCAGCGTTTTACCCGCGTAAAACAGCATAAAACGACGAATTTTATTAATCGTTTTATTAATATTGCGTCTATTTGAACGATTTCAACGATCTAAATGCTTGAAAAATGCTTTTATTTTAGCAAAACAGCACATTTTGAGCTTAACGCGTTTTAATGCGTAAAACAGCAAAAACGACGAATTTTACATTCGTTTTTTATTAATATTGCTTCTATTTGAACGATTTCAACGATCTAAAATGCTTGAAAATGATTATTTTAAAGCAAAACAGCACGTTTTGAGCTTTAATCTGCGTTTTAACGCGTAAAGCATCATAGAAACGACGAATTTTTATTATTCGTTTTTATTAATATTGCTTCTATATGAACGATTTCAACGATCTAAAATGCTTGAAAATGCTTATTTTAGCAAAACAGCACGTTTTGAGTTTAATCTGCGTTTTAACTGTAAAACAGCATAAAAACGTGACGAATTTTTATTATTCGTTTTTATTAATATTGCTTCTATTGGGAACGATTTCAACGATCTAAAATGCTTGAAAATGCTTATTTTAGCAAAACAGCACGTTTTGAGCTTTTAATCTGCGTTTTAACGCGTAAAACAGCATAAAACGATGAATTTTTTTATTATTCGTTTTTATTAATATTGCTTCTATTTGAACGATTTTAACGATCTAAAATGCTTGAAAATGCTTATTTTGTGCTAAAAAACAGCACGTTTTGAGCTTTAATCTGCGTTTTAACGCGTAAAACAGCATAAAAAACGACGAAATTTTTATTATTCGTTTTTATTAATATTGCGTCTATTTGAACGATTTCAACGATTCAGTGCTTGAAAATGCTTATTTTAGCAAACAGCACGTTTTGAGCTTTAATCTGCGTTTAACGCGTGAAAACAGCATAAAAACGACGAATTTTTATTATTCGTTTTTATTAATATTGCTTCTATTTGAACGATTTCAACGATCTAAAATGCTTGAAAATGCTTATTTTAGCAAAACAGCACGTTTTGAGCTTTATTCTGCGTTTTAACGCGCGTAAAACAGCATAAAAACGACGAAATTTTATTATTCGTTTTTATTTTATTGCGTCTATTTGAACGATTTCAACGATCTAAAATGCTTGAAAATGCTTATTTAGCAAAACAGCACGTTTTGAGTTTAATCTGCGTTTTAACGCGTAAAACAGCATAAAAACGACGAATTTTTTATTAATCGTTTTTTATTAATATTGCTTCTATTTGAACGATTTCAACGATCTAAAATGCTTGAAAATGCTTTATTATTTTAGCAAAAAACAGCACGTTTTTGAGTTTTATTCTGCGCTTTAACGCGTAAAACAGCATAAAAACGGGATGAAATTTTATTATTCGTTTTTATTAATATTGCGTCTATTTGAACGATTTCAACGATCTAAAAATGCTTGAAAAATGCTTATTTTAGCAAAACAGTTAATGTTTTGAGTTTTCTTAATCAGCGTTTTAACGCGTAAAACAGCATAAAGTACCACAAAATTTTATTATTCGTTTTTATTAATATTGCGTCTATTTGAACGATTTCAACGATCTAAAATGCTTGAAAATGCTTTTATTTTAGCAAAACAGCACGTTTTGAGTTTTTAATCAGCGTTTTAACGCGTAAACAGCATAAAAACGACGAAATTTTTATTATTCGTTTTTATTACTATTGCGTCTATTTGAACGATTTCAACGATCTAAAATGCTTGAAAATGCTTATTTTAGCGCAAAAAAACAGCACATTTTGAGTTTTAATCTGCGTTTTAATGCGTAAAACAGCATAAAACGACGAATTTTTATTATTGGTTTTATTAATATTGCTTCGCATTTGAACGATTTCCAACGATCTAAAAATGCTAGCAAAAAAAGCACGTTTTATTTTAAAACTGCGTTTTTAAAGCGGGGAAACAAAACATAAAAAAGACGAAATTTTTTATTATTTGTTTTTTAAAAATTTTTTTATTTGGGAAAGATTTCAACGATCTAAAATGCTTGGGAAAGATTATTTTAAAAAAAGCACGTTTTGAGGGTTTAATCTGCGTTTTTAAAGCGTAAAGCAGCATAAAAACGACGAAATTTTTATTATTCGTTTTTATTAATATTGCGTCTATTTGAACGATTTCAACGGGTTTAAAAAGCTTGAAAAAAGCTTTATTTTAAAAAAACAGCACGTTTTGAAACTTTAATCTGCGTTTTAACGCGAAAAAAAGCATAAAAACGTTTTTAATTTTTTTTTATTCGTTTTTATTTTATTTGGGCTATTTGAACCGATTTCAACGATCTAAAAAAGTTTTTAAAATGCTTATTTTAGCAAAAAAAGCACATTTTGGGGCGTTAATCGCGTTTTAACGCGTAAAAAAAGCATAAAAAAAGACGAATTTTTTTTTTATTCGTTTTTTATTTATTGTTTTTATTTGAACGGGTTTCCCAAAGGGGTCTAAAATGCTTGAAAAAAGCTTATTTTAAAAAAAAACAGCACGTTTTTGGGGTTTTTTTCTGCGTTTTTAACGCGTAAAACAGCATTTCCACGAAATTTTTTTTTAACGTTTTTATTAATATTGCGTCTATTTGAACGATTTTCAACGATCTTAAAAAAGCATGAAAATGCTTTTTTTTTTAGCAAAACAGCACGTTTTGAGCTTTAATCTGCGGGTTTTAAAGGGGGTAAAAAGGGATAAAAAAGACGAATTTTTAAAATTTTCGTTTTTTTTAAAAATTGCTTCCCATTTAAACGATTTCAACGATCTAAAATGCTTTAAAATGCTTATTTTAGCAAAAAAGCACGTTTTGAGCTTTAATCTGCGTTTTAACGCGTAAAACAGCATAAAAAAAGACGAAATTTTTTATTATTCGTTTTTTTTTTTATTGCGTCTATTTGATCGATTTCAACGATCTAAAAAAGCTTTTTACCCCTTTTTTTTTAATATTGCGTCTATTTTTTTACGTTTCCCATCTAAAATGCTTTTAAAATGCTTATTTTTAGCAAAACAGCACTTTTTAGCTTTTTAAACTGCGTTTTAACGCGTAAAACAGCATAAAAAAAGACGAATTTTTTTATTTCTTTTTTTATTAATATTGCTTCTATTTGAACGATTTCCCCAAAGATCTAAAATGCTTTGAAAATTTATTTTAAAACAAAAAAGCACGTTTTGAGTTTTATTCTGCGTTTTAACGCGAAAATAAAACATAAAAAAGACGAAATTTTTATTATTCGTTTTTTTTAAAAAAATTTCGGCCCATTTGAACGATTTCAACCCCCCTAAAATGCTTGAAAATGCTTTTTAAAACAAAACAGCACGTTTTGAAAAATTTTAAACTGGTTCTAAAGCGTAAAACAGCATAAAACAGCGAATTTTTTTTTATTCGTTTTTATTAATATTGTTTTTATTTGAACGATTTCAACGATCTAAAAAAGCTTTAAAAAGATTATTTTAGCAAAAAAGCACGTTTTGAGCTTTTTAAACTGCGTTTAACGCGTAAAGCGAAAAAAAACACGAAATTTTTTTTTATTCGTTTTTTATTTACGTCTATTTGGCCCCATTTCCAAAAGATTTAAAAAGTTTTAAAATGTTTTTTTTAGCAAAAAAAAGCACGTTTTGAGGTTTTTAAACTGCGTTTTTAAAGCGTAAAAAGCATAAAAACGGCGAAATTTTTTTTATTCGTTTTTTATTAATATTGCTTTTATTTGAACGATTTCAACGATCTAAAATGTTTTAAAAAAGCTTATTTTAAAAGGGAAAAAAGAAGTTTTGAGTTTTTTTCCCCGCGTTGTAACCCTAAAAAAGCATAAAAAAAGACAAATTTTTTTATCTTTTTTTTATTAATATTGCGCCCCCTTTGGGGGATTTCAACGATCTTGCTTTAAAATGCTTATTTTAAAACAAAACAGCACGGGTTTTTAGCTTTAATCTGCGTTTTTAACCCCGTAAAAAAAGCATAAAAAAGACGAATTTTTTTTTATTCGTTTTTATTAATATTGTTTCTATTTAAACGATTTCAACGATCTAAAAAAGCTTGAAAATGCTTATTTTAGCAAAACAGCACGTTTTGAGCTTTAATCTGCGTTTTAACGCGTAAAACAGCATAAAAAAGACGAATTTTTATTATTCGTTTTTATTAATATTGCTTCTATTTGAACGATTTCAACGATCTAAAATGCTTGAAAATGCTTATTTTAGCCAAACAGCACGTTTTGAGCTTTTTTTCTGCGTTTTAACGCGTAAAACAGCATAAAACGACGAAATTTTTTTTATTCGTTTTTATTAATATTGCGTCTATTTGAACGATTTCAACGATCTAAAATGCTTGAAAATGCTTTTTTTAGCAAAACAGCACGTTTTGAGCTTTAATCTGCGTTTTAACGCGTAAAAAAGCATAAAACAACGAAATTTTTATTATTCGTTTTTATTAATATTGCGTCTATTTGAACGATTTCAACGATCTAAAATGCTTGAAAATGCTTATTTTAGCAAAACAGCACGTTTTGAGTTTTAATCTGCGTTTTAACGCGTAAAACAGCATAAAAACGACGAATTTTTTATTATTCGTTTTTATTAATATTGCTTCTATTTGAACGATTTCAACGATCTAAAATGCTTGAAAATGCTTATTTTAGCAAAACAGCACGTTTTGAGCTTTAATCTGCGTTTTAACGCGTAAAACAGCATAAAACGACGAAATTTTATTATTCGTTTTTATTAATATTGCGTCTATTTGAACGATTTCAACGATCTAAAATGCTTGAAAATGCTTATTTTAGCAAAACAGCACGTTTTGAACTTTAATCTGCGTTTTAACGCGTAAAACAGCATAAAACGACGAAATTTTTATTATTCGTTTTTATTAATATTGCGACTATTTGAACGATTTCAACGATCTAAAATGCTTGAAAATGCTTATTTTAGCAAAAAGCAAGTTTTGAGCATTAATCTGCGTTTTAACGCGTAAACAGCATAAAAACGACGAATTTTTATTATTCGTTTTTATTAATATTGCTTCTATTTGAACGATTTCAACGAGCTAAAATGCTTGAAAATGCTTATTTTAGCAAACAGCACGTTTTGAACTTTAATCTGCGTTTTAACGCGTAAAACAGCATAAAACGACGAAATTTTTATTATTCGTTTTTATTAATATTGCGTCTATTTGAACGATTTCAACGTTCTAAAATGCTTGAAAATGCTTATTTTAGCAAAACAGCACGTTTTGAGTTTTAATCTGCGTTTTAACGCGTAAAACAGCATAAAAACGACGAATTTTTTATTATTTGTTTTTTATTAATATTGCTTCTATTTGAACGATTTCAACGATCTAAAATGCTTGAAAATGCTTATTTTAGCAAAACAGCACGTTTTGAGCTTTAATCTGGGTTTTAACGCGTAAAACAGCATAAAAACGACGAATTTTTATTATTCGTTTTTATTAATATTGCGTCTATTTGAACGATTTCACGATCTAAAATGCTTGAAATGCTTATTTTAGCAAAACAGCACGTTTTGAGTTTTAATCTGCGTTTTAACGCGTAAAACAGCATAAAACAACGAATTTTTATTAATCGTTTTCACAATATTGCGTCTATTTGAACGATTTCAACGATCTAAAAATGCTTGAAAATGCTTATTTTAGCAAAACAGCACGTTTTGAGCTTTATTCTGCGTTTTAACGCGTAAAACAGCATAAAAACGACGAATTTTTATTAATCGTTTTTATTAATATTGCGTCTATTTGAACGATTTCAACGATCTAAAATGCTTGAAAATGCTTATTTTAGCAAAACAGCACGTTTTGAGCTTTAATCTGCGTTTTAACGCGTAAAACAGCATAAAAACGACGAATTTTTTATTAATCGTTTTTATTAATATTGCGTCTATTTGAACGATTTCAACGATCTAAAATGCTTGAAAATGCTTATTTTGAGCAAAACAGCACGTTTTGAGCTTTAATCAGCGTTTTAACGCGTAAAACAGCATAAAAACG
>NW_027045725.1:57500-65106 GCF_025399875.1 Dalotia coriaria
GCTTATTTTAGCAAAACAGCACGTTTTGAGCTTTATTCTGCGTTTTAACGCGTAAAACAGCATAAAAACGACGAAATTTTTATTATTCGTTTTTTATTAATATTGCGTCTATTTGAACGATTTCAACGATCTAAAATGCTTGAAAAATGCTTATTTTAGCAAAACAGCACGTTTTGACCTTTAATCAGCGTTTTAACGCGTAAAACAGCATAAAAAACGACGAAATTTTTATTATTCGTTTTATTAATATTGCGTCTATTTGAACGATTTCAACGATCTAAAATGCTTGAAAATGCTTATTTTAGCAAAACAGCACGTTTTGAGCTTTAATCTGCCTTTTAATGCGTAAAACAGCATAAAAACGACGAATTTTTTATTTTCGTTTTTATTAATATTGCTTCTATTTGAACGATTTCAACGATCTAAAAATGCTTGAAAATGATTATTTTAGCAAAACAGCACGTTTTGAGCTTTAATATGCGTTTTAACGCGTAAAGCAGCATAAAAACGACGAAATTTTTTATTATTCGTTTATTATTAATATTGCGTCTATTTGAACGATTTCAACGATTTAAAATTTTGAAAATGCTTATTTTAGCAAAACTTCGCACGTTTTGAGTTTAATCTGCGTTTTAACGCGTAAAACAGCATAAAAACGATGAATTTTTATTATTCGTTTTTATTTTATTGCGTCTATTTGAACGATTTCAACGATCAAAATGCTTGAAAATTGCTTATTTTAGCAAAACAGCACGTTTTGAGCTTTAATCAGCGTTTTAACGCGTAAAACAGCATAAAACGACGAAATTTTTATTATTCGTTTTTATTAATATTGCGTCTATTTGAACGATTTCAACGATCTAAAATGCTTGAAAATGCTTATTTTAGCAAAACAGCACGTTTTGAGTTTTAATCAGCGTTTTAACGCGTAAAACAGCATAAAAACGACGAAATTTTTATTATTCGTTTTTATTAATATTGCGTCTATTTGAACGATTTCAACGATCTAAAATGCTTGAAAATGCTTATTTTAGCAAAACAGCACATTTTGAGCTTTAATCTGCGTTTTAATGCGTAAACAGCATAAAAACGACCAATTTTTATTATCTCGTTTTTTTTAATATTGCTTCTATTTGAACGATTTCAACGATCTAAAATGCTTGAAAATGCTTATTTTAGCAAAACAGCACGTTTTGAGCTTTAATCTGCGTTTTAACGCGTAAAGCATCATAGAAACGACGAAATTTTTATTATTCGTTTTTATTAATATTGCGTCTATTTGAAGATTTCAACGATTTAAAATGCTTGAAAATGCTTTATTTTAGCAAACAGCACGTTTTGAGCTTTAATCAGCGTTTTAACGCGTAAAACAGCATAAAAACGACGAATTTTTATTATTCGTTTTTTTTAATATTGCTTCTATTTGAACGATTTCAACGATCTAAATGCTTGAATATGCTTATTTTAGCAAAACAGCACGTTTTGAGTTTTATCTGCGTTTTAACGCGTAAAACAGCTAAAACGACGAAATTTTATTATTCGTTTTTTATTAATATTGCGTCTATTTGAACGATTTCAACGATCTAAAATGCTTGAAAATGTTATTTTAGCAAAACAGCACGTTTTGAGCTTATTCTGCGTTTTAACGCGTAAAATAGCATAAAACGACGAAATTTTATTATTCGTTTTTATTTATTGCGTCTATTTGAACGATTTCAACGATCTAAAATGCTTGAAAATGCTTATTTTAGCAAAACAGCACGTTTTGAGTTTTAATCTGCGTTTTAACGCGTAAACAGCATAAAACGACGAATTTTTATTATTCGTTTTTATTAATATTGCTTCTATTTGAACGATTTCAACGATCTAAAATGCTTGAAAATGCTTATTTTAGCGAAACAGCACGTTTGAGCTTTAATCGCAACACAGCAATGCGTAAAACAGCTTTAAAACGACAATTTTTATTTTTCGTTTTTTATTAATATTTAGCTTCTATTTAAGACGATTTCAGCGATCTAAAATGCTTGAAAATGATTATTTAGCAAAACAGCGCGTTTTGAGCTTTAATATACGTTTCTTAACGCGTAAAGCAGCATAAAACGACGAAATTTTATTATTCGTTTTACATTAATATTGCGCGTCTATTTGTGAACGGTTTAACGATTTAAAATGCGCTTGAAAATGCTTATTTTAGCAAAACTGCACGTTTGAGCGCAATCGCGTTTAACGCGTAAAACAGCATAAAACGATGAATTTTTATTATTCGTTTTATTTTTTATTGCGTCTGTTGTGAACGATTTCAACGATCTAAAATGCTTGAAAATGCTTATTTTTAGCAAAAACAGCACGTTTGAGCTTTATTCTGCGTTTTAACGCGTAAAATAGCAAAACGACGAAATTTTATTATTGTTTTTATTTTTTTATTGCGTCTATTTGAACGATTTCAACGATCTAAAATGCTTGAAAATGCTTATTTTAGCAAAACAGCACGTTTTGAGCTTTAATCTGCGTTTTAACGCGTAAAACAGCATAAAACGACGAATTTATTTATTCGTTTTTTATTAATATTAGCTACTATTTGAACGATTTCAACGATCTAAAATGCTTGAAAATGCTTATTTTAGCAGGAAGCAGCACGTTTTGAGCTTTAATCTGCGTTTTAACGAGTAAAACAGCATAAAACTACGACATTTTATTCGTTTTTATTAATATGCGTCTATTTGAACGATTTTAACGATCTAAAATGCTTGAAAATGCTTATTTAGCAAACAGCACGTTTTGAGCTTTATTCTGCGTTTAACGCGTAAAACAGCATAAAACGGCAAATTTTATTATTCGTTTTTAATTAATATTGCGTCTGTTGAACAGTGATTTCAACGATCTAAAATGCTTGAAAATGCTTATTTTGTAAAACAGCGTTTTGAGCTATTCTGCGATTTTAACGCGTAAAACAACGAAAACGACAGAAATTTTTATTATTCGTTTTATTAATGTGCGTCTATTTGAACGATTTCAACTTCGATCTAAAATGCTTGAAATGCTTATTTTAGCAAAACAGCACGTTTGACCTTTAATCAGCGTTTTAACGCGTAAAACAACATAAAACGGCGAAGATCACTTTATTGTTCCGTTTTTTATTAATATTGCACCGTCTATTTGAACGATTTCAACGATCCGTGCTTGAAAATGCTTATTTTAGCAAAACAGCACGTTTTGGTAATCTGCCTTTTAATGCGTAAAACAGCATAAAACGACAATTTTTTATTTTTCGTTTTTATTAATGTGCTTCTATTTGAACGATTTCAACTTGATCTAAAATGCTTGAAAATGATTATTTAGCAAAACTGCACGTTTTGAGCTTTTAATCTGCGTTTTAACGCACGTAAAACAGCATAAAACGATGAATTTTTATTATTCGTTTTTATTTTTATTACGTCTATTTGAACGGTTCAACGATCTAAAATGCTTGAAAATCACTTGGCGTACGCCAGCAGCACGTTTTGAGCGTTAATCTGCGTTTTAACGCGTAAAACAGCATAAAAACGACGAATTTTTATTATTCGTTTTTATTAATATTGCTTCTGTTGAACGTGATTTCAACGATCTAAAATGCTTGAAAATGCTTATTTTAGCAAAACAGCACGTTTTGGAAGCTTTTATTCTGCGTTTTAACGCGTAAAACAACATAAAAACGACGGTACATTATTCGTTTTATTAATATTGCGTCTATTTGAACGGAATTTCAACGATCACAAAATGCTTGAAAATGCTTATTTTAGCAAAACAGCACGTTTTCAGGCACAATCTGCGTTTTAACGCGTAAACAGCATAAAATGACGAATTTTTGTTATTCGTTTTTATTAATATTGCTTCTATTTAAGAAGCGATTTCAACGATCTAAAATGCTTGAAAATGCTTTGTTTTATGTAAAACAGCACGTTTTGAGCTTTAATCTGCGTTTAACGCGTAAAAACATCATAAAACGACGAAATTTTATTATTGTTTTATTTTTTATTACGTCTATTTGATCGATTTCCAACGATCTAAAATGCTTGAAAATGCTTATTTTAGCAAACAGCACGTTTTTGAGCTTTTAATCTGCGTTTAACGCGTAAAACAGCATAAAACGACGAATTTTTATTATTCGTTTTATTAATAGCTTCTATTTGAACGATTTCAGCGATCTAAAATGCTTGAAAATACTTATTTTAGCAAACAGCACGTTTTGAGCTTTAATCACCGCGTTTAACGCGTAAAACAGCATAAAAATGACGAATTTTTATTGTTCGTTTTTTTATTAATATTGCTTCTATTTAAACGATTTCAACGATCTAAAATGCTTGAAAATGCCCATTTTAGCAAAACAGCGTTTTGAGCTTTAATCTGCCGTTTTAACGCGTAAACATCATAAAAACGACGAAATTTTTTTATTATTCGTTTTTATTTTTATTGCGTCTGTTGATCGATTTCAACGATCTAAAATGCTTGAAAAATGCTTATTTAGCAAAACAGCACGTTTTGAGCTTTAATCTGCGTTTTAACGCGTAAAACAACATAAAACGACAGATTTTTATTATTCGTTTTTATTAATATTGCTATTTGGCGAACGATTTTACGACGATCTAAAATGCTTGAAAATACTTATTTTATGCGTAGCGTTTTGTAGGCTTTATTCTGCGTTTAACGCGTGGAAATAACATAAGAAACGACGAGGTTTTGTTATTCGTTTTTTATTAATATTTGCGTCTGTTGAACGATTTCAACGATCTAAAATGCTTGAAAATGCTTATTTTAGCAAAACAGCACACGTTTTGAGAGCTTTAATCTGCGTTTTAATGCGTAAAACGGCATAAAACGGCAATTTGTTGTTATTCGTTTTTTTTTTATTAATATTGCTTCTATTTGAACATTTCCAACGATCTAAAATGCTTGAAAATGATTATTTTAGCAAACAGCACGTTTTGAGCTTTAATCGCGTTTTTAACGCGTAAGCAGCATAAAACGACGGGGTACATTATTCGTTTTTTATTAATGTACGTCTATTTGAACGATTTCAACGATTTAAATGTAGCGAAAATCACTTATTTTAGCAAAACAGCACGTTTTGAGCTTTAATCTGCGTTTAACGCGTAAAACAGCATAAAAACGACGAAATTTTTATTATTCGTTTTTTATTTTTATTGCGTCTATTTGAACGATTTCAACGATCCTAAAATGCTTGAAAATGCTTATTTTTAGCAAAACGGCACGTTTTGAGCGTTAATCTGCGCGTTTTAATACGCGTAAAACAGCATAAAAACGACGAATTTTCCCCGTATTTGTTTTTGATTAATGTGCTTCTATTTGAACGTTCAACGTCTAAAATGCTTGAAAATGCTTATTTTAGCAAAACAGCACGTTTTGAGCTTTTATTCTGCGTTTTAACGTAAAACAGCATAAAACGGCGAGATTTTATTATTCGTTTTATTAATGTGCGTCTTTATTTGAGCGATTTCAACGGTCTAAAATGCTTGAAAATGCTTGTTTAGCAAAACAGCGCGTTTGAGGAGCTTTAATCTGCGTTTTAACGCGTAAAACAGCATAAAAATGGCCAGCGAATTTTTTATTATTCGTTTTATTAATATTGCTTCTATTTAAACGATTTCAACGATCTAAAATGCTTGAAAATTCTTATTTTAGCAAAACAGCAGCACGTTTGCGAGCTTTTGAAATCTCGCGTTTTAACGCGTAAAACAGCATAAAGAAAACGACGAAATTTTTATTGTCGTTTTTATTAATATTGCTTCTATTTGAACGATTTCAACGATCTAAAATGCTTGAAAATGCTTATTTTAGCAAAACAGCACGTTTGAGCTTTATTCTGCGTTTTAACGCGTAAAAATATAAAACGACGAAATTTTTATTATTCGTTTTTATTAATATTGCGTCGATTTGAACGATTTCAACAATCTAAAATGCTTGAAAATGCTTATTTTAGCAAAACAGCCGTTTTGAGCTTTAATCTGCGTTTTAATGCGTAAAACAGCATAAAACGACGAATTTTTATTATTCGTTTTTATTAATATTGCTTCTATTTGAACGATTTCAACGATCTAAAATGCTTGAAAATGATTATTTTAGCAAAACAGCACGTTTTGAGCTTTAATCTGCGTTTTAACGCGTAAAAGCAGCATAAAACGACGAAATTTTATTATTCGTTTTTATTAATATTGCGTCTATTTGAACGATTTCAACGATTTAAAATGCTTGAAAATGCTTATTTTAGCAAAACAGCACGTTTTGAGCTTTAATCTGCGTTTTAACGCGTAAAACAGCATAAAACGACGAAATTTTTATTATTCGTTTTATTTTTTATTGCGTCTATTTGAACGATTTCAACGATCTAAAATGCTTGAAAATGCTTATTTTAGCAAAACAGCACGTTTTGAGCGTTAATCTGCGTTTTAACGCGTAAAACAGCATAAAACGACGAATTTTTTATTATTTGTTTTGATTAATATTGCTTCTATTTGAACGATTTCAACGATCTAAAATGCTTGAAAATGCTTATTTTAGCAAAACAGCACGTTTGAGCTTTATTCTGCGTTTTAACGCGTAAAACAGCATAAAACGACGAAATTTTTATTATTCGTTTTTTTTTAATATTGCGTCTATTTGAGCGATTTCAGCGATCTAAAATGCTTGAAAATGCTTATTTTAGCAAAACAGCACGTTTTGAGCTTTAATCTGCGTTTTAACGCGTAAAACAGCATAAAATGACGAATTTTTATTATTCGTTTTTATTAATATTGCTTCTATTTAAACGATTTCAACGATCTAAAATGCTTGAAAATTCTTATTTTAGCAAAACAGCCGTTTTGAGCTTTAATCTGCGTTTTAACGCGTAAAACAACATAAAACGACGAAATTTTTATTATTCGTTTTTATTAATATGCTTCTATTTGAACGATTTCAACGATCTAAAATGCTTGAAAATGCTTATTTTAGCAAAACAGCACGTTTTGAGCTTTAATCTGCGTTTTAACGCGTAAAACAGCATAAAACGACAGAAATTTTTATTATTCGTTTTTATTTTTATTGCGTCTATTTGAACGATTTCAACGATCTAAAATGCTTGAAAATGCTTATTTTAGCAAAACAGCACGTTTTGAGCTTTAATCTGCGTTTTAACGCGTAAAACAGCATAAAACGACGAATTTTTATTATTCGTTTTTATTAATATTGCTTCTATTTGAACGATTTCAACGATCAAAATGCTTGAAAATGCTTATTTTAGCCAAACAGCACGTTTTGAGCTTTATTCTGCGTTTTAACGCGTAAAACAGAATAAAACGACGAAATTTTATTATTCGTTTTTATTAATATTGCGTCTATTTGAACGATTTCACCGATCTAAAATGCTTGAAAATGCTTATTTTAGCAAAACAGCCGTTTTGAGCTTTAATCTGCGTTTTAACGCGTAAAACAGCATGAAAACGACGAAATTTTTATTATTCGTTTTTATTAATATTGCGTCTGTTTGAACGATTTCAACGATCTAAAATGGTTGAAAACGCTTATTTTAAAAACAGCACGTTTTTTGCAAAGGCTTTTAATCTTTTCGTTT
>NW_027045726.1:0-64661 GCF_025399875.1 Dalotia coriaria
TTTACGCGTTAAAACGCAGATTAAAGCTCAAACGTGCTGTTTTGCTAAAATAAGCATTTTCAAGCATTTTAGATCGTTGAAATCGTTCAAATAGAAGCAATATTAATAAAAACGAATAATAAAAATTCGTCGTTTTATATGCTTTTACGCGTTAAAACGCAGATTAAAGCTCAAAACGTGCTGTTTTGCTAAAATAAACATTTTCAAGCATTTTAGATCGTTGAAATCGTTCAAATAGAACAATTTAATTTAAAAACGAATAATAAAAAATTCGTCGTTTTATGCTGTTTACGCGTTAAAACGCAGATTAAAGCTGAAAAAGGTACTGTTTTGCTAAATAAGCATTTTCAAGCATTTTAGATCGTTGGAAATCGTTCAAATAGACGCAATATTAATAAAAACGAATAATAAAAATTTCGTCGTTTTATGCTGTTTTACGCGTTAAAAAGCAGATTAAAAACTCAAAACGTGCTGTTTTGCTTTAAAATAAGCATTTTCAAGCATTTTAGATCGTTGAAATGTTTCAAATAGAAGAATATTAATAAAAACGAATAATAAAAAATTCGTCGTTTTATGCTGTTTTTCGCGTTAAAACGCAGATTAAAAACTCAAAACGTGCTGTTTTGCTAAAATAAGCATTTTCAAAACATTTTTAGATCGTTGAAATCGTTCAAATAGGCAATAAAAAACGAATAATAAAAATTCGTCGTTTTTATGCTGTTTTACGCCCTTAAAACGCAGATTAAACTCAAAACGTGCTGTTTTGCTAAAATAAGCATTTTCAAGCATTTTAGATCGTTGAAATCGTTCAAATAGACGCAACATTAATAAAAACGAATAATAAAAAATTCGTCGTTTTATGCTGTTTTACGCGTTAAAACGAAGATTAAAGCTCAAAAAGTGCTGTTTTGCTAAAATAACATTTTCAGCATTTTAGATCCCTTGAAATCGTTCAAATAGACCAATAAAATAAAAACGAATATAAAAATTTTCGTTGTTTTATGCTGTTTTACGCGTTAAAACCAGAATAAACTCAAAACGTGCTGTTTTCAAAATAAGCATTTTCAAGCATTTTTAGATCGTTGAAATCGTTTTAAAAAAGACGCAATATTAATAAAAAGAAAAATAAAAATTCGTCGTTTTATGCCCGTTTTAACCGTTAAAAAAGCAGATTAAACTCAAAACGTCTGTTTTTCTAAAATAAGCATTTTCAATATTTAGATCGTTGAAATCGTTCAAATAGACCGATATAATAAAAACGAATAATAAAAATTTCGTCGTTTTATGCTGTTTTACGCTTAAACGCTGATTAAAACTCAAAACTGCTGTTTTGCTAAAAAAAGCATTTTAAGCATTTTAGATCGTTGAAATCGTTCAAATAGACGCAATATTAATAAAACGAATAATAAAAATTCGTCGTTTTATGCGGTTTTACGCGTTAAACGCAGATTAAAACTCAAAACGTGCTGTTTTGCAAAAAAGCATTTTCAAGCATTTTAATCGTTGAAATCGTTCAAATAGAAGCAATATTAATAAAAACGAATAATAAAAATTTCGTCGTTTTTATGCTGTTTTCCCCGTTAAAACGCAGATTAAAGCTCAAAAAGTGCTGTTTTGCTAAAATAAAAAATTTTCAAGCATTTTTTGATCGTTAAATCGTTTTTTAAAAGAAACAATATTAATAAAAACGAATAATAAAAATTCGTCATTTTTATGCTGTTTTGCGTTAGCAGATTAAAGCTCAAAACGTGCTGTTTTGCTAAAATAAGCATTTTCAAGCATTTTAGATCGTTAGAAATCGTTCAAATAGACGCAATATTAATAAAACGAATTAAAAAATTTCGTCGTTTTATGCTGTTTTACGCGTTAAAACGCAGTTAAATCAAAATGCTGTTTTCAAATAAGCATTTTCAAGCATTTTAGAATGTTTTAAATCGTTTCAAATAGAGCAATATTAATAAAAACGAATAATAAAAATTCGTCGTTTTTATGCTGTTATACGCGTTAAACGCAGATTAAAACTCAAAACGTGCTGTTTTAGCTAAAATAAACATTTTCAAAGCATTTACATCGTTGAAATCGTTCAATAGCGCAATATTGAATAAAAACGAATAATAAAAATTTCGTGATTTTATGCTGTTTTACGCGTTAAAACGCGATTAAAGCTCAAAACTGGCATGTTTTGCTAAAATAAGCATTTTCAAGCATTTTAGATGTTGAAATCGTTCAAATAGACGCAATATTAATAAAACGGAATAATAAAATTTCGTCGTTTTTGTGTTTTACGCGTTAAAACGCAGATTAAACTCAAAACGTGCTGTTTTGCTTAAAATAAGCATTTTCGCATTTTTTATCGTTGAATCGCTTAATAAGAACTAATAATAATCAAAAGTTAATTCATCGTTTTTTATGCTGTTTTACGCGTTAAAACGCAGATTAAACTCAAATCGTGCTGTTTTGCTAAAATAAGCATTTTCAGCATTTTAGATCGTTGAAATCACTGGTTGAAATAGACGCAATATTAATAAAAACGAATAATAAAAAATTTCGTCGTTTTATGCTGTTTTACGCGTTAAAAACGCAGATTAAAGCTCAAACGTGCTGTTTTGCTAAAATAAACATTTTCAAGCATCGTTGAAATCTTGATTTCAAATAGACGCAATATTAATAAAACGAATAATAAAAATTTCGTCGTTTTATGCTGTTTTACGCGTTAAAACGCGGATTAAAGCTCAAAACGTGCTGTTTGGCGCTAAAATAAACATTTTCAAGCATTTTAGATCGTTGAAATCGTTCAAATAGACGCAATATTAATAAAACGAATAATAAAAATTTCGTCGTTTTATGCTGTTTTGCGCCGCGTTAAAACGCGGGTTAAAGCTCAAAACGTGCTGTTTTGCTAAAATAAACATTTTTCAAGCATTTTAGATCGTTGAAATCGTTCAAATGAAGCAATATTAATAAAAAACGAAAGGAATAATAATAAAATTTCGTCGTTTTTATGCTGTTTTACGCGTTAAAACGCAGATTAAGAAACTCAAAAACGGTAACTGTTTTGTAAAATAAGCATTTTCAAGCATTTTAGATCGTTGAAATCGTTTTAGAAGAAGCAATATTAATAAAAACGAATAATAAAAAAAATTCGTCATTTTTTGCTGTTTTACGTTAGCAGATTAAAGCTCAAAACGTGCTTTCTGTTTTGCTAAAATAAAAGCATTTTCAAGCATTTTAGATGTTGAATGTTCGTAGACGCAATAATAATAAAAACGAATAATAAAAATTTCGTCGTTTTATGCTGTTTTGCGTTAAAACGCGGAATACGCCGGCGCTCAAAACGTGCTGTTTTGCTAAAATAAGCATTTCAAGCATTTTAGGTGTTAGTCAATTCAGAAATAAGGCTACAATATTAATAAAAAACGAATAATAAAAAAATTCGTCGTTTTATGTGCTGTTTACGCGTTAAAACTGCTGAATTCGAACTCAAGCATGCTGTTTTGCTTGCTAAAATAAGCATTTTCAAAGCATTTTAGATCGATTTAGAATCGAACAAATAGGCGCAATAATAACTAAAACGAATAATAAAAATTCGTCGTTTTTTATGCTGTTTTACGCGTTAAAACGCAGATCAAAAAGCTCAAAACGTGCTGTTTTGCTAAAATAAGCATCTTCAAGCATTTTAGATCGTTGAAATCGTTCAAATAGAAGCAATATTAATAAAACGAATAATAAAAATTCGTCGTTTTTATGCTGTTTTGCGCGTTAAAACGCAGATTAAAGCTCAAAACGTGCTGTTTTTGCTTTAAAATAAAAGCATTTTCAAGCATTTTTAGATCGTTGAAATCGTTCAAATAGACGCAATATTAATAAAAACGAATAATAAAAATTTAATGCGTTTTATGCTGTTTTACGCGTTAAGAAACGCAGATTAAAGCTCAAAACATTAACTGTTTTGCTAAAATAAGCATCTTCAAGCATTTTGAATCGTTGAAATCGTTCAAATAGAAGCAATAATGTAAAAACGAATAATAAAAAAATTCGTCGTTTTTATGCTGTTTTACGCGTTAAAACGCAGATTAAAACTCAAAACGTGCTGTTTTGCTAAAATAAGCATTTTCAAGCATTTTAGATCGTTGAAATCGTTCAAATAGAAGCAATATTAATAAAAACGAATAATAAAAAAATTCGTCGTTTTATGCTGTTATGCGCGTTAAAACGCAGATTAAAGCTCAAATCACGTGCTGTTTTGCTAAAAATAAGCATTTTTTTCAAAGCACATTTTAGATCGTTGAAATCGTTCAAAATAGACAATATTATTAATAAAACGTAAATTTCGTCGTTTTTTTATGCTGTTTTTACGCGTTAAAACGCAGATTAAAAGCTCAAAACGTGCTGTTTTGCTAAAATAAGCATTTTCAAGCATTTTAGATCCGTTGAAATCGTTCCAAATAGAAGCGAAATATTAATAAAAACAGATAATAAAAAATTCTGCGTCGTTTTTTATGCTGTTTTACGCGTTAAAACGCAGATTAAAACTCAAAACGTGCTGTTTTGCTAAAATAAAGCATTTTTCAAGCATTTTAGATCGTTGAAATCGTTCAAATAGACGCAATAAAAATAAAAACGAATAATAAAAATTTCGTCGTTTTTTATGCTGTTTTACGCGTTAAAACGCAGAATAAAGCTCAAAACGTGCTGTTTTTGCTAAAATAAGCATTTTCAAGCAATTTTAGATCACGTTGGGAAATCGTTCAAATAGACGCAATATTAATAAAAACGAATAATAAAATTTCGTCGTTTTTTTATGCTGTTTTAGGCGTTAAAACGCAGATTAAAGCTCAAAACGTGCTGTTTTGCTTTAAAATAAGCATTTTCAAGCATTTTAGATCGGTTGAAATCGTTTCAAATAGACATAATATTAATAAAAACGAATAATAAAAATTTCGTCGTTTTTTATTAATGCTTATTTATACGCGCGTTAAAACGCAGAATAAAGCTCAAAACGTTAACTTGTTTTGCTAAAAGTAAAGCATTTTCAAGCATTTTAGATCGTTGAAATCGTTCAAATAGAAGCAATATTAATAAAAAACGAATAATTAAAAATTCGTCGTTTTTATCAACATGTTTTACGCGTTAAAACGCAGATTAAAAGCTCAGCAATGCTGGCTTTCATCGCGTTTCAGCGCGCAAAATCCGGTTAAAATCGTTCAAAATAGAAGCAATATTAATAAAAACGAATAATAAAAATTCGTCGTTTTTATACTGTTTTACGCGTTAAAACGCAGATTAAACTCAAAACGTGCTGTTTTGCTTTAAAAAAAGCATTTTCAAGCATTTTAGATCGTTGAAATCGTTCAAATAGACGCAATAAAATAAAAACGAATAATAAAAATTTCGTCCCTTTTTATGCTGTTTTACGCGTTAAA
Source organism: Dalotia coriaria (assembly GCF_025399875.1). NCBI lineage: Eukaryota > Metazoa > Arthropoda > Insecta > Coleoptera > Staphylinidae > Dalotia > Dalotia coriaria. Next base: position 5,424 of record NW_027045726.1, read on the forward strand.
ACGCAGAATAAAGCTCAAAACGTGCTGTTTTGCTAAAATAAGCATTTTCAAGCATTTAGATCGTTGAAATCGTTCAAATAGACGCAATATTAATAAAAACGAATAATAAAAATTCGTCGTTTTATGCTGTTTTAGGCGTTAAAACGCAGATTAAAAGCTCAAAACGTGCTGTTTTGCTAAAATAAGCATTTCAAGCATTTTAGATCGTTGAAATCGTTCAAATAGACGAATATTAATAAAAACGAATAATAAAATTTCGTCGTTTTATGCTGTTATACGTTAAAACGCAGAATAAAGCTCAAAACGGCTGCTTTTGCTAAAGTAACATTTTTCGCATTTTAGATCGTTGAAATCGTTCAAATAGAAGCAATATTAATAAAAACGAATAATTAAAATTCGTCGTTTTATGTGTTTTACGCGTTAAAACGCAGATTAAAGCTCAAAACGTGCTGTTTTGCTAAAATAAAGCATTTTCAAGCATTTTAGATCGTTGAAATCGTTCAAATAGAAGCAATATTAATAAAAAACGAATAATAAAAATTTCGTCGTTTTATGCTGTTTTACGCGTTAAAACGCAGATTAAAGCTCAAAACGTGCTGTTTTGCTAAAATAAGCATTTTCAAGCATTTTAGATCGTTGAAATCGTTCAAATAGACGCAATATTAATAAAAACGAATAATAAAAATTTCGTCACGTTTTTATGCTGTTTTACGCGTTAAAACGCAGATTAAAGCTCAAAACGTGCTGTTTTGCACAAAATAAGCATTTTCAAACATTTTACATCGTTGAAATCGTTCAAATAGACGCAATAGTAATAAAACGGAGCCATGCGAAATTTCGTCGTTTTTATGCTGCATTTTTCGCGGTAAAACGCGGATTAAAGCTCAAAACGTGCTGTTTTGCTAAAACCAGCATTTTCAAGCGTTTGATCGATTGAGGAATCGTTCAAATAGACGCAATATTAATAAAAACGAATAATAAAAATTTCGTCGTTTTTTATGCTGTTTTACGCGTTAAAACGCAGATTAAAGCTCAAAACGTGCTGTTTTGCTAAAATAAGCATTTTCAAGCATTTTAGATCGTTGAAATCGTTTCAAATAGAAGCAATGAAAACGAATAATAAAAATTTCGTCGTTTTTTATGCTGTTTACGCGTTAAAACGCAGATTAAAACTCAAAACGTGCTGTTTTGCTAAAATAAACATTTTCAAGCATTTTTAGATCGTTGAAATCCCACGTTCAAATAGACGCAATATTAATAAAAACGAATAATACTTCGTCGTTTTTATGCCATTTTACGCGTTAAAACGCAGATTAAAGCTCAAACGTGCTGTTTTTACCTTTAAAATAAAAGCATCTTCAAGCATTTTAGATCGTTGAAATCGTTCAAATAGAAGCAATATTAATAAAACGAATAATAAAAATTCGTCGTTTTTATGCTGTTTTACGCGTTAAAACGCAGATTAAAGCTCAAAACGTGCTGTTTTTGCTAAAATAAGCATTTTCAAACATTTTTAGATCGTTGAAATCGTTCAAATAGAAGCAATATTAATAAAAACGAATAATAAAATTCATCGTTTTTTATGCTGTTTTACGCGTTAAAACGCAGATTAAAAGCTCAAATCGTGCTGTTTTGCTAAAATAAGCATTTTCAAGCATTTTTAGATCGTTGAAATCCCGTTTGATTTCAAATAGACGCAATAATATTAATAAAAACAGATAATAAAATTTCGTCACGTTTTTATGCTGTTTACGCGTTAAAACGCAGATTAAAACTCAAAACGTGCTGTTTTTGCTAAAATAAGCATTTTCAAGCATTTTACATCGTTGAAATCACGTTCAAATAGACGCAATATTATAAAAGCGGAATAATAAAAATTTCATCTCGTTTTATGCTGTTTACGCGTTAAAACGCAGTTAAAACTCAAAACACGTGCTGTTTTGCTAAAATAAGCATTTTTCAAGCATTTTAGATCGTTGAAATCACGTTCAAATAGACGCAATATTATGTAAAACGAATAATAAAAAATTTCGTCGTTTTATGCTGTTTTACGCGTTAAAACGCAGATTAAAACTCAAAACGTGCTGTTTTGCTAAAATAAACATTTTCAAACATTTTAGATCGATTTGAAATCGTTCAAATAGAAGCAATATTAATAAAAAACGAATAATAAAGAAATTTCGTCGTTTTTATGCTGTTTTACGCGTTAAAACGCAGATTAAAACTCAAAACGTGCACATTTTTTTGCTAAAATAAACATTTTCAAACATTTTAGATCGTTGAAATCGTTTAGAAGAAGCAATATTAATAAAAACCGAATAATAAAAATTCGTCATTTTTTTGCTGTTTTACGCGTTAGCAGATTAAAACAAAACGCTGCATTTTGCTAAAATAAAGCATTTTTCAAGCATTTTAGATCGATTTAGAAATCGTTCCGATAGACGCAATAATAATAAAAACGGAATAATAAAAATTTCGTCGTTTTTATGCTGTTTTACGCGTTAAACGCAGAATAAAACTCAAAACGATGCTGTTTTGCTAAAATAAGCATTTTTCAAACATTTTAGGTCGTTGAAATCGTTCAAATGGAGCGCAATATTAATGTAAAACAGATAATAAAAAATTCGTCGTTTTATGCTGTTTACGCGTTAAACGCAGATTAAAACTCAAAACGTGCTGTTTGCTAAAATAAACATTTTTCAAACATTTTAGATCGTTGAAATCGTTTCAAATAGACGCAATATTAATAAAAACGAATAATAAAAAAAATTCGTCGTTTTTATGCTGTTTTACGCGTTAAAACGCAGTTTATTTCAAAACGTGCTGTTTTGCTAAAATAATAAAGCATCTTCAAACATTTTAGATCGTTGAAATCGTTCAAATAGAAGCAATATTAATAAAAACGAATAATAAAAAATTCGTCGTTTTTTATGCTGTTTTACGCGTTAAAACGCAGATTGAAACAAAACGTGCTGTTTTGCTAAAATAAGCATTTTCAAGCATTTTTAGATCGTTGAAATCGTTCAAATAGACGCAATATTAATAAAAACGAATAATAAAAAATTCGTCGTTTTTATGCTGTTTTACGCGTTAAAACGCAGATTAAAACTCAAAACGTGCTGTTTTGCTAAAATAAGCATCTTCAAGCATTTTTAGATCGTTGAAATCGTTCAAATAGAAGCAATATTAATAAAAACGAATAATAAAAAATTCGTCGTTTTTATGCTGTTTTAGCGTTAAAACGCAGATTAAAACTCAAAACGTGCTGTTTTGCTAAAATAAGCATTTTCAAGCATTTTAGATCGTTGAAATCGTTCAAATAGACGCAATATTAATAAAAACGAATAATAAAATTCGTCGTTTTATGCTGTTTTACGCGTTAAAACGCAGAATAAAGCTCAAAACGTGCTGTTTTGCTAAAATAAGCATTTTCAAGCATTTTAGATCGTTGAAATCGTTCAAATAGACGCAATATTAATAAAAACGAATAATAAAATTTCGTCGTTTTTATGCTGTTTTACGCGTTAAAACGCAGATTAAAGCTCAAAACGTGCTGTTTTGCTAAAATAAAGCATTTTCAAGCATTTTAGATCGTTGAAATCGTTCAAATAGAAGCAATATTAATAAAAACGAATAATAAAAAAATTTGTCGTTTTATGCTGTTTTACGCGTTAAAACGCAGATAAACTCAAAACGTGCTGTTTTGCTAAAATAAGCATTTTCAAGCATTTTAGATCGTTGAAATCGTTCAAATAGACGCAATATAATAAAAAACGAATAATAAAAATTTCGTCGTTTTATGCTGTTTTACGCGTTAAAACGCAGAATTAAAAGCTCAAAACGTGCTGTTTTGCTAAAATAAGCATTTTCAAGCAATTTTAGATCGTTGAAATCGTTCAAATAGACGCAATATTAATAAAAACGAATAATAAAAATTTCGTCGTTTTTATGCTGTTTTAGCGTTAAAACGCAGATTAAGCTCAAAACTGCTGTTTTGCTAAAATAAGCATTTTCAAGCATTTTAATCGTTGAAATCGTTCAAATAGACGCAATATTAATAAAAACGAATAATAAAATTTCGTCGTTTTTATGCTGTTTACGCGTTAAAACGCGAATAACTCAAAACGTGCTTTTCAATAGCATTTTCAAGCATTTTAGGTTTTGAAAATCGTTCAAATAACCAATATTAATAAAACGAATAAAAAATTCATGTCGTTTTTATAAGATGTTTTACGCGTTAAAACGCGATTTAAAGCTCAAAACGGCTGTTTTGCTAAAAAGCAATTTTAACATTTTAGATAAAATAAATCGTTAGCAAATAGACGTTCAAATTTAAAAAACAATAAAAAAAAATATAAAATCGTCGTTTTATGCTTTGTTTACGCTTACGCGTTAAAAGCTCAATTGCGTTTTGCAAATAAGCATTTTCAAATTAGATTTTAACATTTCAAATACCGCAATTTCAAAAACGAAATATAAAAATTCGTCGATTATATGCTGTTTTCGTTTAAAACGCAGATTAAAGCTAAAACGATGCTGTTTTGCTAAAAGTAAGATTTTTCAAGCATTTAGATCGTTGAAATCTTCAAATAGAAGCAATTAATAAAACGAATAATAAAAAATTCGTCGTTTTTATGCTGTTTTACGCGTTAAAACGCAGATTAAAATCAAAACGCGTTTAGCTAAAAAGCTTTTCACATTTTAGATCGTTTGAAAGCGTTAAATAGACGCAAATATAAATAAAAATATAAAAATTTCGTACGTTTTATGCTGTTTTACGCGTTTAAAAGCAGATTTAAAGCTAAAACGGCTGTTTTGCTAAAAGTTTTCAAGCATTTTAGATCGTTGAAATCGTTAAAAAATATTAATAAAAGAAAAATATTATCCGTTTTATTTTTTTACGCTAAAACGCAGATTTAAGATCAATATGCTGTTTAGCAAAATAAGCACTTTTCAAGCATTTTAGATCGTTGAAATCGTTTAAAAGCAATATTAATAAAAACGAATAATAAAAATCCATTTTAAGATGTTTACGCGTAAAAATTTAGCTTAAAACGTTTTGGTTATAACCAAATAAATTTTCAAGACATTTTTAGATCTTAAAATCGTTCAAATTAACGCATTATAATCGTTAAAACTAAAAATTCGCGATTTTATGCTGTTTTACGTTAAAACGCAGAATAAAGCTCAAAACGGCTGTTTTGCTAAATAAGCATTTTAAAGCATTTTAGGTCGTTGAAATGTTCAAATAGACGCAATATTAATAAAAACAATAAAAAATTCGTCGTTTTTATGCTGTTTTAAACGATAAAACAAATTGTTAAACGTGCTGTTTGCTAAAACAGATTTAAGCATTTTAGCTGTTTGCAAACGTTCAAATAGACGCAATATTAATAAAAACGAATAATAAAAATCCGTTTTAAGCTGTTTTACGCGTTAAAAATCGCGATTAAGCTTCAACGTTAGTATTAAAATAAAGCTTTAAGCATTTTAGATCGTTGAAATCGTTCAAATACGAAATATTAATAAAAACGAATAATAAAAATTGTCGTTTTATGCTGTTTTACGCGTTAAACACGATTAAAGTCAAACGTGCTGTTTTGCTAAAAAGCTTTTTCAAGCATTTTAGATCGTTGAAATCGTTCAAATAGAATATTAAAAAACGAATAATAAAAATTCTCAAGTATTAATTTGTGTTTTATGCTTAAAGCAGATTAAAACTCAAAACGTGCTGTTTTGCAAAAAAGCATTTTCAAGCATTTTAGATCGTTGAAATCGTTCAAATAGAAGCAATATTAATAAAACGAATAATAAAAAATTGTCGTTTTTATGCTGTTTTACGCGTTAAAACTCAGATTAAAGCTCAAAACGTGCTGTTTTGCTAAAATAAGCATTTTCAAGCATTTTAGATCGTTGAAATCGTTCAAAAAAGAAGCAATATTAAAAAACGAATAATAAAAATTCGTCGTTTTTTTGCTGTTTTACGCGTTAAAACGCAGATTAAAGCTCAAAACGTGCTGTTTTGCTAAAATAAGCATTTTCAAGCATTTTACATCGTTGAAATCGTTCAAATAGACGAATATTAATAAAACGAATAATAAAATTTCGTCGTTTTTATGCTGTTTTACGCGTTAAAACGCAGATTAAAAGCTCAAAACGTGCTGTTTTGCTAAAATAAGCATTTTCAAGCATTTTAGATCGTTGAAATCGTTCAAATAGAAGCAGTATTAATAAAAACGAATAATAAAAAAATTTGTCGTTTTTATGCTGTTTACGCCTTAAAACGCAGATTGAAGCTCAAAACGTGCTGTTTTTTCTAAATAAGCATTTTCAAGCATTTTAGATCGTTGAAATAGTTCAAATAGACGCAATAAAAATAAAAACGAATAATAAAATTTCGTCGTTTTTATGCTGTTTTGCGTTAAAACGCAGAATAAACTCAAAACGTGATGTTTTGCTAAAATAAGCATTTTCAAGCATTTTAGATCGTTGAAATCGTTCAAAAGCGCAATATTAATAAAAACGAATGATAAAAATTTCGTCGTTTTTATGCTTGTTTTACGCGTTAAAACGCAGATTAAAACTCAAAACGTGCTGTTTTTTCTAAAATAAGCATTTTCAAGCATTTTAGATCGTTGAAATCGTTCAAATAGAAGCAATATTAATAAAAACGAATAATAAAAATTCGTCGTTTTTTTTGCTGTTTTACGCGTTAAACGCAGATTAAAGCTCAAAACGTGCTGTTTTGCTAAAATAAGCATTTTCAAGCATTTTAGATCGTTGAAATCCCTTCAAATAGACGCAATATTAATAAAACGAATCATAAAAATTTCGTCGTTTTTATGCTGTTTTTTCGAGTTAAAATCAGAATAAAAACTCAAAACGTGCTGTTTTGCTAAAATAAGCAGTTTCAAGCATTTTTAGATCGTTGAAATCGTTCAAATAGAAACAATATTAATAAAAACGAATAATAAAATTCGTCGTTTTTATGCTGTTTTACGCGTTAAAACGCAGATTAAAAACTCAAAAAGTGCTGTTTTGCTAAAATAAGCATTTTCAAGCATTTTAGATCGTTGAAATCGTTCAAATAGACGCAATATTAATAAAAACGAATAATAAAAAATTCGTCGTTTTTATGCTGTTTTTCGCGTTAAAACGCAGATTAAACTCAAAACGTGCTGTTTTGCTAAAATAAGCATTTTCAAAAAATTTTTTGATCGTTGAAATCGTTCAAATAGAAGCAATATTAATAAAAACGAATAATAAAAATTCGTCCTTTTATGCTGTTTTATGCGTTAAAACGCAGATTAAACTCAAAAAGTGCTGTTTTGCTAAAATAAGCATTTTAAAGCATTTTAGATCGTTGAAATCGTTCAAATAAAAGCAATATTAATAAAAACGAATAATAAAAATTCGTCGTTTTATGCTGTTTTACGCGTTAAAACGCAGATTAAAACTCAAACGTGCTGTTTTGCTAAATAAGCATTTTCAAGCATTTTAGATCGTTGAAATCGTTCAAATAGACGCCATATTAATAAAAAACGAAAAGTAAAAATTTCGTCGTTTTATGCTGTTTTACGGGTTAAAAAGCAGATTAAAACTCAAAACGTGCTGTTTTGCTAAAATAAGCATTTTCAAGCATTTTACATCGTTGAAATCGTTCAAATAGAAGCAGTATTAATAAAAACGAATAATAAAAATTCGTCGTTTTATGCTGTTTTACGCCTTAAAACGCAGATTGAAGCTCAAAACGTGCTGTTTTGCTAAAATAAGCATTTTCAAGCATTTTAGATCGTTGAAATAGTTCAAATAGACGCAATAAAAATAAAAACGAATAATAAAAATTTCGTCGTTTTATGCTGTTTTACGCGTTAAAACGCAGAATAAAGCTCAAAACGTGATGTTTTTGCTAAAATAAGCATTTTCAAGCATTTTAGATCGTTGAAATCGTTCAAATAGACGCAATATTAATAAAAACGAATGATAAAAATTTCGTCGTTTTATGCTGTTTTACGCGTTAAAACGCAGATTAAAAACTCAAAACGTGCTGTTTTGCTAAAATAAGCATTTTCAAGCATTTTAGATCGTTGAAATCGTTCAAATAGAAGCAATATTAATAAAAACGAATAATAAAAATTCGTCGTTTTTATGCTGTTTTACGCGTTAAACGCAGATTAAAAGCTCAAAACGTGCTGTTTTGCTAAAATAAGCATTTTCAAGCATTTTAGATCGTTGAAATCGTTCAAATTGAAGCAAAATTAATAAAAAACGAATAATAAAAATTCGTCGTTTTATGCTGTTTTACGCATTAAAAACGCAGATTAAAAGCTCAAAACGTGCTGTTTGCTAAAATAAGCATTTTCAAGCATTTTAGATCGTTGAAATCGTTCAAATAGACGCAATAAAAATAAAAACGAATAATAAAAAATTTCGTCGTTTTATGTTTTTACGCGTTAAAACGCAGATAAAGCTCAAAACGTGATGTTTTGCTAAAATAAGCATTTCAGCATTTTAGATCGTTGAAATCGTTCAAATAGACGCAATATTAATAAAAACGAATAATAAAAATTTCGTCGTTTTATGCTGTTTTACGCGTTAAAACGCAGATTAAAGCTCAAAACGTGGTGTTTTTTGCTAAAATAAGCATTTTCAAGCATTTTAGAAACGTTGAAATCGTTCAAATAGAGCAATATTAATAAAAACGAATAATAAAAATCGTCTTTTATGCTGTTTTACGCGTTAAAACGCAGATTAAAGCTCAAAACGTGCTGTTTTGCTAAAATAAGCATTTTCAAGCATTTTAGATCGTTGAAATCGTTCAAATAGAAGCATATTAATAAAAACGAATAATAAAAATTCGTCGTTTTATGCTGTTTTACGCGTTAAAACGCAGATTAAAGCTCAAAACGTGCTGTTTTGCTAAAATAAGCATTTTCAAGCATTTTAGATCGTTGAAATCGTTTTAAATAGAAGAATATAATAAAAACGAATAATAAAAATTCGTCGTTTTTATGCTGTTTTACGCGTTAAACGCGTTAAAGCTCAAAACGTGCTGTTTTGCTAAAATAAGCATTTTCAGCATTTTAGATCGTTGAAATCGTTCAAATAGACGCAATATTAATAAAAAAGAATCATTCCCCTCGTTTTATGCTGTTTTACGGTTAAAACTCAGAATAAAGCTCAAAACGTGCTGTTTTGCTAAAATAAGCAGTTTCAAGCATTTTAGATCGTTGAAATCGTTCAAATAGAAGCATATTAATAAAACGAATAATAAAAAATCGTCGTTTTATGCTGTTTTACGCGTTAAAACGCAGATTAAAGCTCAAAACGTCTGTTTTTTCTAAAATAAGCATTTTCAAGCATTTTAGATCGTTGAAATCGTTCAAATAGGACGCAAAATTAATAAAACGAATAATAAAAAATTTTGTCGTTTTTTTGCCGTTTTTACGCGTTAAAACGCAGGGTTAAAGCCTCAAAACGTGCTGTTTTGCTAAAATAACATTTTCAACATTTTAGATCGTTGAAATCGTTCAAATAGAAGCAATATTAATAAAAAAAGAATAATAAAAAATTCGTCCTTTTTATGCTGTTTTATGCGTTAAAACGCAGATTAAAGCTCAAAACGTCTGTTTTGCTAAAATAAGCATTTTAAGCATTTTAGATCGTTGAAATCGTTCAAATAAAAGCAATATTAATAAAAACGAATAATAAAAATTCGTCGTTTTTATGCTGTTTTACGCGTTAAAACGCAGATTAAACTCAAAACGTGCTGTTTGCTAAAATAAGCATTTTCAAGCATTTTAGATCGTTGAAATCGTTCAAATAGACGCCATATTAATAAAAACGAATAGTAAAAATTTCGTCGTTTTTTTGCTGTTTTACGCGTTAAAACGCAGATTAAACTCAAAACGTGCTGTTTTGCTAAAATAAGCATTTTCAAGCATTTTAGATCGTTGAAATCGTTCAAATAGAAGCAAAATTAATAAAAACGAATAATAAAAAATTCGTCGTTTTATAGCTCTTTACGCGTTAAAACGCAGATTAAAGCTCAAAACGTGCTGTTTTGCTAAAATAAGCATTTTCAAGCATTTTAGATCGTTGAAATCGTTCAAATAGACGCAATAAAAATAAAAAACGAATAATAAAAATTCGTCGTTTTATGCTGTTTTACGCGTTAAAACGCAGAATAAAGCTCAAAACGTGCTGTTTTGCTAAAATAAGCATTTCAAGCATTTTAGATCGTTGAAATCGTTCAAATAGAAGCAATATTAATAAAAACGAATAATAAAAATTCGTCGTTTTTATGCTGTTTTACGCGTTAAAACGCAGATTAAAAGCTCAAAACGTGCTGTTTTGCTAAAATAAGCATTTTCAAGCATTTTAGATCGTTGAAATCGTTCAAATAGACGCCATATTAATAAAACGAATAATAAAAAATTTCGTCTTTTTATGCTGTTTTACGCGTTAAAACGCAGATTAAAACTCAAAACGTGCTGTTTTGCTAAAATAAGCATTTTCAAGCATTTTAGATCGTTGAAATCGTTCAAATAAGCAATATTAATAAAAACGAATAATAAAAAATCGTCTTTTATGCTGTTTTACGCGTTAAAACGCAGATTAAAGCTCAAAACGTGTGTTTTGCTAAATAAGCATTTTCAAGCATTTTAGATCGTTGAAATCGTTCAAATAGAGCAATATTAATAAAAACGAATAATAAAAATTTCGTCGTTTTTATGCTGTTTTACGCGTTAAACCGATTAAAACTCAAAACGTGCTGTTTTGCTAAATAACATTTTCAAGCATTTAGATCGTTGAAATTGTTTTAAATAGAAGCAATATTAATAAAAAAGAATTATAAAAAATCGTCTTTTTATGCTGTTTTACGCGTTAAAACGCAGATTAAAAAACTCAAAACGTGCTGTTTTGCTAAAATAAACATTTTCAAGCATTTTAGATCGTTGAAATCGTTCAAATAGACATATTAATAAAAACGAATAATAAAAATTTCATCGTTTTTATGCTGTTTTACGCTTAAAACGCAGATTAAATCAAAACGTGCTGTTTGCTTAAAATAAGCATTTTCAAGCATTTTAGATCGTTGAAACGTTAAGACGCAATATTAATAAAAACGAATATAAAAATTCGTCATTTTTATGCTGTTTTACGCGTTAAAACGCAGATTAAAAAACTCAAAACGTGCTGTTTTGCTAAAATAAGCATTTTCAAGCATTTTAGATCGTTGAAATCGTTAAATAGAAGCAATATTAATAAAACGAATAATAAAGAATTCGTCGTTTTATGCTGTTTTACGCGTTAAAACACAGATTAAACTCAAAACGTTTTTATGCTTTAAAATAAAACATTTTCAAGCATTTTAGATCGTTGAAATCGTTCAAAAAAGACGCAATATAATATAAAACGAATAATAAAATTCGTCGTTTTATGCTGTTTACGCGTTAAAACGCAGATTAAAAGCTCAAAACGTGCGTTTTGCTTAAAATAACATTTCAAAGCATTTTAGATCGTTTGAAATCGTTCAAATAGACGAATATTCAAAAACGAATAATAAAAAATTCGTCGTTTTATGCTGTTTTACGCGTTAAAACGCGATTAAAAGCTCAAAACGCGCTGTTTTGCTAAATAGCATTTTAAAAGCATTTTAAAATCGTTGAAATCGTTCAAATAGACGCAATATTATTTAAAACGAATAATAAAATTCGTCGTTTTATGCTTTTTTCGCGCGTTAAAACGCAGATTAAAGCTCAAAACGTGTGTTTTGCTAAAAAAAGCATTTTAAGCATTTTAGATCGTTGAAATCGTTCAAATAGACGCAATATTAATAAAAAAGAATAATAAAAAATTTCGTGCAATATTAATAAAAAAAGAATAATAAAAAATTTTTGTCGTTTTTATGCTGTTTTACGCGTTAAACGCAGATTAAAAGCTCAAAACGTGCTGTTTGTAAATAAGCATTTTCAAGCATTTTAGATCGTTGAAATCGTTTTAAATAGAAGCAATATTAATAAAAAAACGAATAATAAAAAATTCGTCTTTTATGCTGTTTACCCGTTAAAAAGCAGATTAAACTCAAAAAATTTCTGTTTTGCTAAAATGCTTTTCAAGCATTTTTAGATCGTTGAAATCGTTCAAATAGACGCAATATTAATAAAAACGAATAAAAATTTCGTCGTTTTTATGCTGTTTTACGCGTTTAAACGCGATTAAAGCTCAAAACGTGCTGTTTTGCTAAAATAAGCATTTTCCAAACATTTTAGATCGTTGAAATCGTTCAAATAGACGCAATATTTAAAAAAAACGAAAAAAATAAAAAATTTTGTCGTTTTATGCTGTTTTACGCGTTAAAACGCAGATTAAAAACTCAAAACGTGCGGGTTTTTCTAAAATAAGCATTTTCAAGCATTTTAGATCGTTGAAATCGTTCAAATAGACGCAATATTAATAAAACGAATAATAAAAATTTCGTCGTTTTATGTTTTTTTACGCGTTAAACGCTGATTAAAAACTCAAAACGTGTTTTTTTGCTAAAATAAGTATTTTAACATTTTTAGATCGTTGAAATCGTTCAAATAGACGCATATTAATAAAAACGAATAATAAAAATTCGTCGTTTTTATGCTGTTTTACGCGTTAAAAAGCAGATTAAAGCTCAAAACGTGCTGTTTTGCTAAAATAAGCATTTTCAACTTTTTGATCGTTGAAATCGTTCAAATAGAAGCAATATTAATAAAAACGAATAATAAAAATTTCGTCTTTTATGCCCTTTTACGCGTTAAACGCAGATTAAAGCTCAAAACGTGCTGTTTTGCTAAAAAGCATTTTCAACATTTTAGATCGTTGAAATCGTTTTAAATAGAAGCAAATTAATAAAAAAAAGAATAAAAAATTCGTCGTTTTTATGCTGTTTTACGCGTTAAAACGCAGATTAAAGCTCAAACGTGCTGTTTTGCTAAATAAGCATTTTCAAGCATTTTAGATCGTTGAAATCGTTCAAATAGAAGCAATATTAATAAAACGAATTAAAATTCGTCGTTTTATGCTGTTTTCCCGTTAAAACGCAGATTAAAACCTCAAACGTGCTGTTTTGCTAAAATAAGCATTTTCAAGCATTTTAGATCGTTGAAATCGTTCAAAAAGACGCAATATTAATAAAAACGAATAATAAAAATTTCGTCGTTTTTATGCTGTTTTACGCGTTAAAACGCAGATTAAAACTCAAAAAGTGCTGTTTTCTAAAAAAAGCATTTTCAAGCATTTAGATCGTTGAAATCGTTCAAATAGAAGCAATATTAATAAAAACGAATAATAAAAATTTTGTCGTTTTATGCTGTTTTACGCGTTAAAACGCAGATTAAAACTCAAAACGTGCTGTTTTGCTAAAATAAGCATTTTCAAGCATTTTTTGATCGTTGAAATCGTTCAAATAGACGCAATAAAATTTAAAAAAAACGAATAATAAAATTTTGTCGTTTTATGTGTTTTACGCGTTAAAACGCGATTAAAACTCAAAAAGTGCTGTTTTGCTAAAATAAGCATTTCAAGCATTTTAGATCGTTGAAATTGTTCAAAAGACGCAATATTAATAAAAACGAAAAAAAAAATTCGTCGTTTTTTTGCTGTTTTACGCGTTAAAACGCAGATTAAAGCTCAAAACGTCTGTTTTGCTAAAATAAAACATTTTCAAGCATTTTAGATCGTTGAAATCGTTCAAATAGACGCAATAAATAAAAAAGAATAATAAAATTCGTCGTTTTTTGCTGTTTACGGTTAAAACCGAGATTAAAGCCCCAAAAAGTGCTGTTTTGCTAAAATAAGCATTTTCAAGCATTTTTAGATCGTTGAAATCGTTGAAATAGACGCAATATTAATAAAACGAATAATAAAATTCGTCGTTTTATGCTGTTTTAGCGTTTAAAAAGCAGATTAAAAACTCAAAACGTGTTTTTTTGCTAAAATAAGCATTTTCAAGCATTTTTGATCGTTGAAATCGTTCAAATAGAAGCAATATTAATAAAAACGAATAATAAAAATTCGTCGTTTTTATGCTGTTTTTCGCGTTAAAACGCAGATTAAACTCAAACGTGCTGTTTTGCTAAAATAAGCATTTTCAAGCATTTTAGATCGTTGAAATCGTTCAAATAGAAGCAATATTAATAAAAAAACGAATAATAAAAATTTCGTCGTTTTTATGTTTTTTTACGCGTTAAAACGCAGATTAAAGCTCAAAACGCGCTGTTTTGCTAAAATAAGCATTTTCAAGCATTTAGATCGTTGAAATCGTTCAAATAGAGCAATAAAAAAAACGAATAATAAAAAATTGTCGTTTTTATGTTATTTACGCGTTAAAACGCAGAATAAAGCTCAAAACGTCCGTTTTGCTAAAATAAGCATTTTCAAGCATTTTAGATCGTTGAAATCGTTCAAATAGGCGCAATAAATAAAAAAGAATAATAAAAATTTCGTCGTTTTTATGCGGTTTTTTCGCGTTAAAACGCAGAATAAAAGCTCAAAACGTGCTGTTTTGCTAAAATAAGCATTTTCAAGCATTTTGATCGTTGAAATCGTTCAAATGAAGCAATATTAATAAAAACGAATAATAAAAATTCGTCGTTTTTATGCTGTTTTACGCGTTAAAACGCAGATTAAACTCAAAACGGCTGTTTTGCTAAAATAAGATTTTCAAGCATTTTAGATCGTTGAAATCCCCTTCAAATAGAAGCAAATTAAAAAACGAATAATAAAAATTTTGTCGTTTTTATGTTTTTTTACGCGTTAAACGCAGTTAAAACCCCAAACGTGCTGTTTTGCTAAAATAAGATTTTCAAGCATTTTTAGATCGTTGAAATCGTTCAAATAGAAGCAATATTAATAAAAACGAATAATAAAAATTTTGTCGTTTTTATGCTGTTTTTCGCGTTAAAACCAGATTAAAGCTCAAAACGTGCTGTTTTGCTAAAATAAGCATTTTCAAGCATTTTAGATCGTTGAAATCGTTCAAAATAGAAGCAATATTTAAAAAAAACGAATAATAAAAATTTCGTCGTTTTTGCTGTTTACGTTAAAACGCAGATTAAACTCAAAACGGCTGTTTTAAATAAAACAAGCATTTTAGATCGTTGAAATCGTTAAATAGAGCAATAATAAAACGAATAATAAAATTTCGCTTTTGTTTTACGTTAAAACGCGATAAACTCAAAACGTCTGTTTTGCTAAAATAACATTTTCAACATTTTAGATCGTGAAATCGTTCAAAAATAAATAAAACGAATAATAAAATTCGCGTTTTATGTGTTTACGCGTTAAACAGAAAATTAAACGTGTTTTCTTTAAATGCATTTTCAAGCATTTTAGATCGTTGAAATGTTCAATAGAGCAATATAATAAAAACGATAATAAAATTCGTCGTTTATGCTGTTTTGCGTTAAAACGCAGATTAAATCAAAACTCTGTTTGCTAAAATAAGCATTTTCAAGCATTTTAGATGTTGAAATCTTCAAATAGAAATTTAAAAAAACGATAATAAAAATTTGTCGTTTTTTGCTTTACCGTTAAAACGCAGATTAAATAAAACTTGTTTTTAAAATAAGCATTTCAACATTTTAGATGTTGAAATCGTTAAATAGAAATATTAATAAAAACGAATAATAAAATTCGTCGTTTTATGTGTTTGCGTTAAAACGCAGATTAAAGCTCAAACGTGCTGTTTTGCTAAAATAAGCATTTTCAAACATTTTAATCTTGAAATCGTTCAAATAGAGCAATAAATAAAAAGAATAATAAAAAATTTGTTTTTATGCTGTTTTACGCGTTAAACGCGATAAAGTCAAACGCTGTTTGCTAAAACATTTTCAAGCATTTTAGATCTTTTAAACGTTCAAATAGACCAATTAATAAAAACAAAATAAAAATTCGTGTTTTTATGCTGTTTTAGCGTTAAAACGCAGATTAAAGCTTCAAACGCTGTTTAGCTAAAATAAGCATTTTCAAGCATTTAGATCAAGTTGAAATCGTTCAAATAGAAGCAATTTTAAAAAAAACGAAAAAATGTCGTCGTTTTTATGCTGTTTTACGCGTTAAAACGCAGATTAAAAGCTCAAAACGTGCTGTTTTGCTTAAAATAAGCATTTTCAAGCATTTTAGATCGTTGACATCGTTCAAATAAGAAGCAATATTAATAAAAGCGAATAATAAAAATTCGTGGTTTTATGCTGTTTTACGCGTTAAAACGCAATTAAAGCTCAAAACGTGCTGTTTTAATAAAAAAGCAATTTTCAAATGCATTTTGATCGTTGAAATCGCTTAAAACGCAATAAAAACTAAAAACGAATAATATAAAATTAAGCTTTTTAGCATTTTAGCGTTAAAACGTCAAATAAAGCAAATTAGCTTTAACAAAATAAGCAATTCGTCGTTTTTTAGATGTTTAACCGTTAAAAGCGAATAAATAAAAAACGAATTTCTAAAATTAGCTTTTCAAGCTGTTTAATCGCTTTAAAAAGAAATTAAAAAAGCTGTTTTGCTAATATAACTTTTTCAAGCATTTTAGTTCGGAAACGTCAGATAAAGCCAAAATAAAACGAATAATAAAAATCTGTTTGCTTTTAGATCGTTAAACAGGTTCAAAAGCCAAAAACGTCTATTTCATAAAAAAGATTTGCTTTATGCTTTTATGCGTTAAATCGTTCAATAAGCTAAAACATTAATAAAACAAAATAAAGAATTTTCAGTTTTATCTTGATGCTTACGCGTTAAACGCAATTAAAAAAACTCAAAATAAGTTTTTCTAAAATAAGCGTTTTAAGCTTTAAAACGCGATTATCAAACTGCGTTATAGCTAAAATAAATTTTCAAAATTTTAGATCGTTGATTATCGTTTCAAATAGCTTTAAAACGCAAATAAACAAACGTTGTTTTGCTAAAATAACTTTTCGATTAAACGCATTAAAGCTAAATCGTTTTTAAATAAGCATTTAATAAAACGAATGATAAATCCGTTTCTATATGCTGTTTTACGTTAAAACGCAACGTAATAAAAGACTGCTGTTTTTGCTAAAATTAGCGTTTTAAGCATTTTAGATCTTGAAATCGTCGAAATTAGCTAAAATAACATTTTCAAAATTGAATATAAAATTTATCGTTTATATGCGTTCATAAATAAAACGCAGATTAAAAGCTCAAACGTGCTGTTTTGTTAAAATAGCATTTAAACAGATTTAAGATCGTTAAATCTTCAAAAAAGCATATTAAAACAATTATAAAATCGTCGTTTAGCTCGAAATTACGCGATTAAAAAACGAATAATAAAAATGCTGTTTTATAAATAAGTTTTCAAGCATTTTAGATAGTGAAATCGTTCAAATAGACGCATTTTTAAATAAAACGAATTCAAATTAAATCTTGAAATCGTTTAATGTGTTTTACGCGTTAAAACCAATTAAAAAGTCGTAAATGCTGTTTTGTAAAAAGCATTTTCAAGCTTTTAGTTGAAATCGTTCAAATTAGGAATTAATAAACAATAATAAAAAATTCGTCGATTATTGCTTTTAGCGTTAAACGCGTTAAAACTCAAAACGTGCTGTTTTGAAATAAGCATTTTCAAGCATTTGATTTTGAAATCGTTCAAATAGCGCAATAAAATAAAACGAAAATAAAATTCGTCGTTTTTATCGTTAAAACGCAGATAAACTCAAAACGTGCTGTTTGCTAAAATATCAGCATTTTAACGTTAAAGCAATATTAATAAAAGAATAAATTGTCGTTTATGCGTTTTACGTTAAACGCATAAACTCAAAACGTCTGTTTTGCAAAATAGCATTTTCAAGAGATCTTTGAAATCGTTCAATAATAAAAATTCGTCGTTTTATGCTGTTTTACGCTTAAACGCAGATTAAAGCTCAAAACTGCTGTTTTGCTAAAATAAAGCATTTTCAAGCATTTTAGATCGTTGAAATCGTTCAAATAAAGCAATATTAATAAAAAAATAATATAAAAATTTCGTTTTTATGCTGTTTTAGACGTTAAAACGCAGATTAAAAGCTCAAAAGCTTTTTGCAATTAATCGTTAAGCAGTTTAGATCGTATAAATAAATCGAATAATAAAAAATGTATTTTATAAGCGATAATATAAAACGCGTTTTTATCAAGTGTTACGCTAAAAACGCAGATTAAAGCTCTAAAGTGCGTGAATGCTAAAATAAGCAATTTTAAAAGAAAATTAAGATTTCGTTTAATCGTTTTCAAACGCAATAATAATAAAACGAATAATAAAAAATTCCGTTTTTATGCTGTTTAAGCGTTAAAACGCAGATTAACTCAAAACGTGCATTTTAGCAAATAAAAATTTCACATTTTTAGATCGTTGAAATCGTTCAAAAGACGCAATTTAATAAAAACGAATAATCAAAAATTCGTCGATTTTATGCATTTTACGCGTTAAAACGAAATAAAAGCTCAAATGTGTTTTGCTAAAATAAGCATTTTAACATTTTAGATTGCTGAAATGTTCAAATAAAGCAATATTAAGCTAAAAGCGAATATGTAAAAAATCGTCGTTTTAGATTTTACGCGTTAAAACGCAGATTAAACTCAAAACGTAAGCGATTGCTAAAAAAGCGTTTTCAAGCAGTTTTAGATCGCTGAAATCGTTCAAATAGACGCAATATTAATAAAAACGAATAATAAAATTTCGTCGTTTTATGCTGTTTTACGCGTTAAAACGCGATTAAAACTCAAAACGTGCTGTTTTGCTAAATAAGCATTTTCAAGCATTTTAGATCGTTGACATCGTTCAAATAGAAGCAATATTAATAAAAACGAATAATAAAAATTCGTCGTTTTATGCTGTTTTACGCGTTAAAACGCAGATTAAAGCTCAAAACGTGCTGTTTTGCTAAAATAAGCATTTTCAAGCTTTAGATCGTTGAAATCGTTCAAATAGACGCAATATAAAATAAAAACGAATAATTAAAACGTTACGTCGTTTTATACGCTTTAAGCTAAAAGCGAATAAAAACTCAAAACGTGCTGTTTTCGTAAAAAAATTTTCAAGCATTTCAAGAGTCTAAATCGATTCAAAATAGATCCAATATTAATAAAAACGAATAATAAAATTTCGCAATTTTAATGCTGTTTACGCTTAAAAACGCATTTAAACTTAAAACGTGCTGTTTGCTAAATAAAGCATTTTCAACATTTAGACTTGAAATCTTTAAATGAAGCAATTAAAAAAACGAATAATAAAAATCGTGTTTATATTGTTTTACGCGTTTAACGCGTTTAAGCTCAAAAGGCTGTTTTTAAAATAAGATTTTCAAACATTTTGTTTTTTTTTTGACGCTTAAAACAAAAAAATAAAATTTTGTTTTTTTATGTTTTACGCTTAAACGTTAAAGCTCAAAATTTTTTAAAAAAACATTTAAATTTTTATCGTTAAACCGTTAAAGAGTCAAATAATAAAAAAATTTGCTTTTATTTTAAATTTTAAAAAGATTAAACTTAAAAACGGTTTTTAAAATAAGATTTTAAGCTTTTTAACGTTAAACCTTAAATAACGCAATTAAAAAAACAATATTAAATTTTCTTAATTTTCAGGAACGTTAAAAAATAAAAAATTTTTTTTTTAAATAAAATTTGGTTTAGTTTTTCCAAAAAAATATAAAAAAATTTTAAAATTGGTTTTTATTTTTTGTTTTAAAACCAAAAAAACTCAAAGTGTTTTCCCAAAAAAACATTTTAATTTTATCGTTTGAAAATCAAATAAACATTTTATTTTAAAAAAGATTTTAAAATTTGGTCATTTTACGTTAAAACTGTTAAAACCAAATTTTTTCAAAAAAAAACTTTTAAGCTTTTTCGTTAAACTTTTAAATAGACGAAATATTAATTAAAACAAAAAATAAAAAAAATTTGTCGTTTTTTGCTGTTTTACGCGTTAAAACGCAGATTAAAAACCCCAAAAAAAGTGCTGTTTTTGCTAAAATAAACATTTTTAAGCATTTTGATCGTTTTAAATCGTTCAAATAGGGGGCAATATTAATAAAAAAGAATAATAAAAAATTGTCGTTTTTTTGCTTTTTTCGCGGGGAAAAGCAGATTAAACCTCAAAAAAGTGCTGTTTTGCTAAAATAAAAACATTTTCCGGGATTTTTTGATCGTTTAAAACCCTTTTAAATAGACCAAAAATTAATAAAAAAAATAAAAAAAATTTTTGTCGTTTTTTTGCTGTTTTACGCGTTAAAACGCAGATTAAAAACTCAAAACGTGCTTTTTTTGCTAAAATAAGCATTTTCAAGCATTTTAACGTTGAAATCGTTTTAAATAGAAACAATTTAATAAAAAAAGAATAATAAAAAATTTTGTCGTTTTTTTGCTGTTTTACGCGTTAAAAAAGCAGATTAAAACTCAAACGTGCTGTTTTGTTAAAAAAAAGCATTTTTTAAGCATTTTAGATCGTTGAAATCGTTCAAAAACCAAAATTAATAAAAAAAGAATAAAAAAATTCTCGGTTTTTTTGCTGTTTTTTTTGGGGTTAAAAAGCAGATTAAAACTCAAAACGTGCTGTTTTGCTAAAATAAGTTTTCAAGCATTTTAGATCGTTTTAAAACGTTCAAATAGAAGCAATATTAATAAAAACAATAATAAAAAATTTTGTCGTTTTTTTTGCTGTTTTACCCCGTTAAAAGCGATTAAAACTCAAAACGTGCTTTTTTTTTGCTAAAAAAAAGCATTTTTCAAATTTTAGATCGTTTGGGAAAACGTTCCAAAATAGAGGCCCAAAATTAATAAAAAAAGAATAATAAAAATTTTGTCGTTTTTTTGCTGTTTTACGCGTTAAAACCCCGGTTAAAAACTCAAAAAGGGTGTTTTGCTAAAATAAACATTTTAAAACTTTAAGGGTCGTTGAAATCGTTCAAATAGACCCCAATATTAATAAAAAAAAAAGAATAATAAAAAAATTTTGTCGTTTTTTGTTTTTGCCCCAAAAACGCGGGTTAAAATAAAACTTTCTGTTTTTTTCTAAAAAAAAGCATTTTCAAAACATTTAGATCGTTGAAATCGTTCAAATAGAAGCAATATTAATAAAAAAAAAATAATTTAAAAATTTTGTCGTTTTATGCTGTTTTGCGTTAAAACGCAATTAAAGCTCAAAACGTGCTGTTTTTGCTAAAATAAGCATTTTCAAGCATTTTAGATCGTTGAAATCCCTTCAAATAGAAGCAATATTAATTTTAAAAAGAATAATAAAATTTTGTCGTTTTTTTTTTTTACGCGGTTTAAAAAGCGATTAAAACTCAAAACGTGCTGTTTTGCTAAAAAAAGCATTTTAAAACATTTTAGATCGTTGAAAACCCTTCAAATAGAAGCAATATTAATAAAAAAAGGGAAAAATAAAAAATTTTTCGTTTTATGCTGTTTTTTCGCGGTTTAAAAAGCAGATTAAAACCCCAAAACGGGTGTTTTTTAAAAAGCATTTTCAAACATTTTAGATCGTTGAAATCGTTCAAATAGAAGCAATATTAATAAAAACGAATAATTTAAAAATTTCGTCGTTTTTTTTGCCGTTTTACGCGTTAAAAAAAGCAGATTAAAACTCAAAAAGTTGTTTTGCTAAAATAAGCATTTTCAAGCATTTTGATCGTTGAAATCGTTCAAATAGAAGCAATATTAATTAAAAAAAGAATAATAAAAAATTCGTCGTTTTATGCTGTTTTACGCGTTAAAACGAATTAAAGCTCAAAAAGTGCTGTTTTGTTAAAAAACATTTTCAAGCATTTTTGGGTCGTTGGGGAAAACGTTCAAATAGAAGCAATATTAATAAAAACGAATAAAAAAATTCGTCGTTTTTTTTTCGTTTTTTACGCGGTTTAAAAACCCCAGATTAAACCCCAAAAAGTGCTGTTTTTTCTAAAAAAAGCATTTTCAAGCATTTTTGAAAACCCTTTTCAATCGTTCAAATAGACCCCCAAAAATTAATAAAAACGAAATAATAAAAAATTTTTGTTTTTTATGCTGTTTTTCGCGTTAAAAAGCAGATTAAAAAAACAAAACGTGCTGTTTTGCTAAAAAAAAAACTTTTCAAGCATTTTTTGATCGTTGAAATCGTTCAAAAGAGTCAAAATTTTAAAAAGAATAATAAAAAAATTTGTCGTTTTATGCTGTTTTACGCGTTAAAACGCAGATTAAAAAAACCCAAAAAGGGGCGCCTTTTTTTTTAAAATAAGCATTTTCAAACATTTTTTGTTTAAATCTTCAAAAAAGACGCAATATTAATAAAAAAAGAATAATAAAAATTTTTGTCGTTTTTTTGCTGTTTCACGCGTTAAAAAGCAGATTTTAAAACTCAAAATTGCTGTTTTGCTTAAGCATTTTCAAGCATTTTAGATCGTTGAAATCGTTCAAATAAAAAATATTAATAAAAAAAAATAATAAAAAAATTTTGTCGTTTTATGCTGTTTTACGCGTTAAAAAAGCAGATTAAACTCAAAACGTGTTTTTTTTTGCTAAAAAAAAAGCATTTTCAAGCATTTTAGATCCCTTGAAATCGTTCAAATAGACGCAATTTTAAAAACGGGAAAAATAAAAATTTCGTCGTTTTTTTTGCTTTTTTTTACGCGTTAAAACGCTGGTTAAAAACCTTTAAAAAAATTGCTGTTTTGCTAAAATAAGCATTTTAAAGCATTTTTGATCGTTGAAATCGTTCAAATAGGGCGCTTTTAATAAAAAAGAATAATAAAAAATTTTTTTTGTTTTTTTGCTGTTTTACCTTAAACGCAGATTAAAACTCAAAATTCTGTTTTAGGGAAAAAAAAGCATTTTTTAAGCTTTTAGATCGTTGAAATCCCTTCAAAAAAGAAGCAATTAAATTTAAAAAAACGAATATTAAAAAAAATTTTGGGCCCTTTTATGCCGTTTTACGCGGAAAAAGGATTAAAAACTCAAAAAGTGCTGTTTTTTCTAAAATAACATTTTTAAAAAAAATTTTAGATCGTTTAAATCGTTCAAATAGAAGCAATATTAATTAAAAAAAGAATAAAAAAAAAATTCGTCGTTTTATGTTTTTTTTACCCTTAAAAAGCAGATTAAAACTCCCAAAAAGTGCTGTTTTTTCTAAAATAAAATTTTCAAGCATTTTAGATCGTTGAAATCGTTCAAATAGAAACAAATTAATAAAAACAAATAATAAAAAAATTGTCGTTTTTTTGCTGTTTTTTCGCGGTAAAACGCAGATTAAAAACCCCAAAACGTGCTGTTTTGCTAAAATAAGCATTTTTAAAGGGGATTTTTTTGATCGTTTTAAAACCCAAATAGACGAATATTAAAAAAACGGGAAAAATAAAAAAATTTTGTCGTTTTTTTGTTTTTTTACGCGTTAAAAGCAGTTTAAACTCAAAACGGGGCTGTTTTTAAAATAAGCATTTTCAAGCATTTTTGAAACGTTGGGAAAACGTTTTAAAAAAAAAGCAATAATTTAAAAAAAACGAATAATAAAAAATTTTTGGGCGTTTTATGCTTTTTTACGCGTTAAAACGCAGATTAAAGCTTAAAAAAAGTGCTGTTTTGCTAAAATAAGCATTTTCAAGCATTTTGATCGTTTTAAATCCCTTCAAATAGACGCTTTTAAAAAAAAAAACGGGGTAATAAAAAAATTTTGTCGTTTTTTTGCTGTTTACCGTTAAAACGCAGATTAAAAAACTCAAAAACCCTGCTGTTTTCAAAAAAAAACATTTTCGCCCTTTTAGATCGTTGGGAAAACGTTCCCAAAAAGAAGCAAATTTAAAAAAAACAAAAAAAAAAATTCGTCTTTTTCTGTTTTACGCGTTAAAACGCAGATTTAAAACCCCAAAACGGCTGTTTTGCTAAAAATAAACATTTTCGCCCTTTTTTGATCGTTGAAATCCCTTCAAATAGGGGCAATATTTAAAAAAAGAATAATAAAAATTTCGTCGTTTTATGTTTTTTTTACGCGTTAAAACGCGATTAAAAACTCAAAAAGTGCTGTTTTTTCTAAAATAAGCATTTTAAAAACATTTTAGATCGTTGAAATCGTTCAAAAGGAGCAATTTTTAAAAAAACGAATAATAAAAAATTTTTTTTGTTTTATGCTGTTTTTTCGCGTTAAAACGCAATTAAAAAATCAAAAAAGTGCTGTTTTTCTAAAATAAACATTTTCCAACATTTTAGATCGTTGAAATCGTTCAAATAGAAGCAAAAATTAATAAAAAACGAATAAAAAAAAATTCGCCCTTTTTTTGCCGTTTTACGCGTTAAAACCAGATTTTAAACTCCAAAACGGGTGTTTTGCTAAAATAAGCATTTTTTAAGCATTTTTTGATCGTTTAAACGTTCAAATAAAGAATATTAAATTTAAAAAAGAATAATAAAAAAAATTTTGTGTTTTTTTGCTTTTTTACGCGTTAAAACGCAGATTAAAAACTCCAAAAAAAGTGCTGGTTTTTGCTAAAAAAAGCTTTTCAAAACATTTTAGATCGTTGAAATCGTTCAAATAGAAGCAATATTAATAAAAAAAAGAATAATAAAAAAATTGTCGTTTTTATGCTGTTTTTCGCGGTTTAAAAAGCAGTTAAAACCCCAAAACGTGCTGTTTTGCTAAAAAGAATTTCGGGATTTTAGATCTTTTAAATCGTTTTTAAATAGAGCAATAAAAATAAAAACGGGAAAAATAAAAATTTTTGTCGTTTTTTTGCTGTTTTACGCGTTAAAAAGCAGAAAAAAAGCTTTTAAAACGTGCTGTTTTTTCTAAAATAAGCATTTTCAAGCATTTTTGATCGTTGAAATCGTTCAAATAGAAGCGCTATTAATAAAAACGAATAATGTACCCTGTCGTTTTATATGCTGTTTTACGCGTTAAAACGCAGATTAAAGCTCAAAACGTGCTCTTTTGCTAAAATAAGCATTTTCAAGAGTGGCTTTGAGATCGTTGAACTGTTCAAATAGACGTGCGCAATAAAAATAAAAACGAATAATAAAAATTTCGTCGTTTTATGCTGTTTTACGCGTTAAACGCAGATTAAAGCTCAAACGTGCTGTTTTGCTAAAATAAGCATTTTCAAGCATTTTAGATCGTTGCATCGTTCAAATAAAACGCAATATTAATAAAACGAATAATAAAAATTTCGTCGTTTTATGCTGTTTTACGCGTTAAAACGCAGTTAAAGCTCAAAAAGGGTGTTTGCTAAAAAAGATTTCAAACATTTTAGATCGTTGAAATCGTTCAAATAGAATCAATATTAATAAAAAAAATAATAAAAATTCGTCGTTTTATGCTGTTTTACGAGTTAAAAAAGCAGATTAAAGCTCAAAACGTGCTGTTTTGTTAAAATAAGCATTTTCAACATTTTAGATCGTTGAAATCGTTCAAATAGAAGAATATTAATAAAACGAATAATAAAATTCGTCGTTTTTTTGTGTTTTAAAACTTAAAACGCAATTTAAAGCTCAAAACGGGTGTTTTTGCTAAAATAAGCATTTTCAAGCATTTTAGATCGTTGAAATCGTTAAAAAGCTGCATTTAATAAAAACGAATAATAAAAATTTCGTCGTTTTATGCTGTTTAGCTTAAAACGCAGATTTTAAAACTCAAAAAGTGCGTTTTTCAAAATAAGCATTTTAAGCATTTTAGATCGTTGAAATAATTCAAATAGCGAATAAAAAAAAAACGAATAATAAAAATTCGTCGTTTTTATGCTGTTTTACGCTTAAACGCAGAATAAAGTCAAAAAAGTGCGTTTTTTCTAAAAAAAGCATTTCAAGCATTTTGACGTTGAAATCGTTCAAATAGACGCAATATTAATAAAAACGAATAATAAAAAATTTTGCGTTTTATGCTGTTTTAGATTAAAACCGATTAAAGCTCAAAACGTGCTGTTTTGTTAAAATAAGCATTTTCAAACATTTTAGATCGTTGAAATCGTTCAAATAGAAGCAATTAATAAAACGAATAATAAAAAATTGCCCTTTTTTTGCTGTTTTACGCGTTAAAAAGCAGATTAAAAACTCAAAAAATGCGTTTTCTAAAATAAACATTTTCAGCTTTTAGACGTTGAAACGTTCAAATAGACGGGAATTAATAAAAACCGAAATAATAAAATTTCGTCGTGTTTTATGCTGTTTTACGCGTTAAAAAAAGCAGATTAAAAACTCAAAACGTGCTGTTTCAAAATAAGCATTTTCAAAACATTTTAGATCGTTGAAATCGTTCAAATAGACGCAATATTAATAAAAACGAATAATATGTCGTTTTAGCTGTTTTACGCGTTAAAACGCAGATTAAAACTCAAAACGTGCTGTTTTGCTAAAATAAGCATTTTCAAGCATTTAGATCGTTGAAATCGTTCAAAAGAAGCAATATTAATAAAAACGAATAATAAAAATTTATCGTTTTAGCTTTTCTACGAGTTAAAACGCAGATAAAGCTCAAAACATGCTGTTTTGTTAAAATAAAACATTTTTCAAATTTTAGATCGTTGAAATCGTTCAAATAAGCAATTTTTAATAAAAACGAATAATAAAAAATTCGTTTATGTGTTTTAGCGTCAAAACGCGATTAAAAACTCAAAACGGCTGTTTTGCTAAAATAAGCATTTTCGCATTTTAGATCGTTGAAATCGTTCAAATAGAGCAATATTAATAAAAACGAATAATAAAAAAATTTGTCGTTTTAGGGTGTTTTACGCGTTAAACGCAGATTAAAGCTCAAAACGTGCTGTTTTGCTAAAATAAGCATTTTCAAGCATTTTAGATCGTTGAAATCGTTCAAATAGACGCAATATTAATAAAAACGAATAATAAAAAATTTTGTCGTTTTTTTGCTGTTTTATGCGTTAAAACGCTGATTAAAGCTCAAAAAATGCTGTTTTGCTAATATAACATTTTCAAGCATTTTCATCTTAAATCGTTCAAAGAACGCAATATTAATAAAAACGAAGATAAAAAAATCGTCGTTTTTATGCTGTTTACGCGTTAAAACGCAGATTATAGCTCAAAACGTGCTGTTTTGCTAAAATAAGCATTTTCAAGCATTTTAGATCGTTGAAATCGTTCAAATAGAAGCAATATAATAAAAACGAATAATAAAAATTCGTCGTTTTATGCTGTTTTACGCGTTAAAACGCAGATTAAAGCTCAAAACGTGCTGTTTTGCTAAAATAAGCATTTTCAAGCATTTTAGATCGTTGAAATCGTTCAAATAGACGCAATATTAATAAAAACGAATAATAAAAAATTTCGTCGTTTTTATGCTGTTTTACGCGTTAAAACGCAGATTAAAGCTCAAAACGTGCTGTTTTGCTAAAATAAGCATTTTCAAGCATTTTGATCGTTGAAATCGTTCAAATAGACGCAATATTAATAAAAACGAATAATAAAAATTTCGTCGTTTTATGCTGTTTTACGCGTTAAAACGCAGATTAAAGCTCAAAACGTGCTGTTTTGCTAAAATAAGCATTTTCAAGCATTTTAGATCGTTGAAATCGTTCAAATAGACGCAATATTAATAAAACGAATAATAAAAATTTCGTCGTTTTTATGCTGTTTTACGCGTTAAAACGCGATAAAGCTCAAAACGTGCTGTTTTGCTAAAATAAGCATTTTCAAGCATTTTAGATCGTTGAAATCGTTCAAATAGACGCAATATTAATAAAAACGAATAATAAAAATTTCGTCGTTTTTATGCTGTTTTACGCGTTAAAACGCAGATTAAAGCTCAAAACGTGCTGTTTTGCTAAAATAAGCATTTTCAAGCATTTTAGATCGTTGAAATCGTTCAAATAGAAGCAATATTAATAAAACGAATAATAAAAAATTTTGTCGTTTTTATGCTGTTTTACGCGTTAAAACGCAGATTAAAAACTCAAACGTGCTGTTTTGCTAAAAAAAAGCATTTTCGCAAATTTTTGATCGTTGAAAACGTTCAAATAGAATCAATTTTTAATAAAAAAAGAATAATAAAAATTCGTCGTTTTTATGCCGTTTTACGAGTTAAAAAGCAGATTAAAAACTCAAAACGGGTGTTTTGTTAAAATAAAACATTTTCAAACATTTTAAACGTTGAAATCGTTCAAAAAGCTTTAAAAAAAAACGAATAATAAAAAAAATTTGTCGTTTTTATGTTTTTTTACGCGTTAAAACGCAGATTTGGCCTTTTTAAAACGTGCTGTTTTTAAAATGTTTTTAAGCATTTTTGATCGTTGAAATCGTTCAAATAGACGGGAAATTAATAAAAACGAATAATAAAATTTCCCCTCGTTTTATGCTGTTTTACGCGTTGCAGATTAAAGCTCAAAAAAGTGCTGTTTTGCTAAAATAAGCATTTTCAACATTTTAGATCGTTGAAATGTTCAAAAGCGCAATAAAAATAAAAACGAATAATAAAAATTTCCCCGTCGTTTTATGCTGTTTTACGCGTTAAAACCCCAGAATAAAAACCTTTAAAAAGCTGTTTTGCTAAAAAAAAGCATTTCCCCAAACATTTTAGATCGTTTAAATCGTTCCAAATAGACGGGAAAATTAATAAAAAAAGAATAATAAAATTTCGTCGTTTTTAAGTTTTTTTTACGAGTTAAAACGCAGATTAAACTCAAAAAGTGCTGTTTTGTTAAAAAAAGATTTTCAAACATTTTAGATCGTTGAAATCGTTCAAATAGAAGCAATATTAATAAAAAAAGAATAATAAAAAATTTTGTCGTTTTATGCTGTTTTACGCGTTAAAAAGCAGATTAAAGCTCAAAACGTGCTGTTTTGCTAAAAAAAAGCATTTTTAAGCATTTTAGATCGTTGAAAAACGTTCAAATAGACCCCAATATTAATAAAAAACCCAATATTAAAAAATTTCCGTCGTTTTATGTTGTTTTACGCGTTAAAACGCGAGATTAAAGCCTTTAAAAAGTGCTGTTTTGCTAAAATAAGCATTTTCAAGCATTTTAGATCGTTGAAATCGTTCAAATAGACGAAAATTTAAAAAAAACGAATAATAAAAAATTTTGTCGTTTTTTTGTTTTTTTACGCGTTAAAACGAGATTAAAAAAAATCAAACGTGCTTTTTTTGCTAAAATAAGCATTTTTTAAGCATTTTAGATCGTTGGGAAACGTTCCCAAAAAGAAGAATATTAATAAAAAAAGAATAATAAAAATTTATCGTTTTTTTGCTGTTCCCCCTATTTAAAAACCCCGGGTTAAAGCTCAAAACGGGTGGGTTTTTTTCAAAAAACATTTTCAAAACATTTTTTGATGTTTAAAAACCCTTCAAATAGGGGGCAATATTAATAAAAAAAGAATAAAAAAATCTGTCCCTTTTTGGTTTTTCCCTCAAAACGCAAATTTAAAACTCAAAAAGGCTGTTTTGCTAAAATAACATTTTTGCCCTTTTTTACGTTGAACCCTTCAAATAGAAGCAAATTAATAAAAACGAAAATAAAAAATTTTGTCGTTTTAGGCTGTTTTTCCCTTAAAAAAAGAGATTAAAGTTTTAAAAAGGTTTTTTTGGTTTAAAAAAACATTTTCGCCCTTTTGACTTTAAATCGTTCAAATAGACGGGAATATTAAAAAAACGAAAAAAAAAAAATTTCGTCGTTTTTTCTGTTTTTTGCGTTAAAAGCCGGGTTAAAGCTCAAAAAAGGGTGTTTTGCTAAAATGATTTTCAAGCATTTTAGATGTTTAAAATGTTCAAAAGGGGCGAATTTTTAATAAAAAAAGAATAATAAATTGTCGTTTTTTTTTGTTTACGCGTTAAACGCAGATTAAAAACTCAAAACGTGCCGTTTTTTCTAAAAATAAAACATTTTCAAGCATTTTAGATCGTTTAAATGTTCAAAAGGGCGCAAATTAATAAAAAACGAATAATAAAAATTTCGTCGTTTTTTTGGGTTTTTCGCGTTAAAACGCAGAAAAAGCTCAAAAAGTGCTGTTTTGCTAAAATTTAAAACATTTTTTAAGCATTTTTATCGTTGAAATCGTTTTTAAATAGAAGCAATATTAATAAAAAAAGAATAATAAAAAATTCCCTCGTTTTATGCTGGTTTTCGCGTTAAAAAAGCAGATTAAAACTCAAAAAGTGCCGTTTTGCTAAAATAAGCATTTTCCCATTTTTGATCGCTGAAATCGTTCAAATAAACGCAATATTAATAAAAAAAAAAAATAAAAAAATTTCGTCGTTTTTTGTTTTACGCGTTAAAACGCAGATTAAAGCTCAAACGAGCTGTTTTGCTAAAAAAAAGCATTTTCCGCTTTTAGGGTCGCTGGGAAAACGTTCAAATAGACGCCAAAAATAAAAAAGAATAATAAAATTTTTGTCGTTTTTTTGCTGCCCCGTTAAAAAGCAGAATAAAAACTCAAAAAAGTGCTGTTTTGCTAAAAAAAGCATTTTCGCATTTTGATCGTTGAAACCCTTCAAAAGACGCAATATTAATAAAAAAAAGAATAATAAAAAAATTTGTCGTTTTTATGCTGTTTTACGCGTTAAAACGGATTAAAGAAAAAAACGGCTGTTTTGCTAAAATGCATTTTTAAGCATTTTAGATCGTTTAAATTTTTCAAAAGAAGCAATATTAATAAAAAATAAAAAAAAATTTATCGTTTTAATGCTGTTTTTCGAGTTAAAACGCAGATTAAAAACTCAAAAAAGGGTGTTTTGTTAAAAAAAAGATTTTCGGGGATTTGATCTTTAAAACCCTTCAAATAGAAGTAAATAAAAAACGAATAATTAAAAAGTCGTTTTTTTGTGTTTTACGCGTTAAAAAACCCCCTTAAAGCTCAAAAACGTGCTTTTTTTCAAAATAAGAATTTTCAAGCATTTTTGGGTCGTTGCAATCCCTTCAAATAGACGCAATATTAATAAAAAAAAGAATAATAAAAATTTTCCCTTTTTTATGGTTTTCCGTTAAAAAAGCGATTGGGTCAAAATGCTGTTTTTAAAATAAGCATTTTCAAGCATTTTTGATCGTTTAAATCGGTCAAAAGGGAAACAATATTAATAAAAACGAATAATAAAAAAAATTTGTCGTTTTATGCTGTTTTACCCAGTTAAAAAAGCAGATGAAAAACTCAAAACGTGCCGTTTAAAGGTTTAAAATTTAAACATTTTCAAACATTTTTTTGACGGAAACCCTTCAAATAGAAGCCCAAAATTAATAAAAAAGAATAATTAAAATTTTTTTTATGCTGTTTTACCCCTTAAAAAGCAGATTAAAGCTCAAAAAAAGTGCTGTTTTTCTAAAAAAAGATTTTTGCTATTTAGATCGTTTAAAACGTTTTAAAAAAGGGAATATTAATAAAAACGAATAATAAAAATTGCCCTTTTTAGGTTTTACGCGTTAAAAAAGCAGATTAAAGCCTTTAAAACGGTGCTGTTTTGCTAAAATAAGCATTTTCAAGCATTTTAGATCGTTGAAATCGTTCAAAAGGGGCCCCAATATTAATAAAAAAGGAAAAATTAAAATTTTTGTCGTTTTTAAAAAAGCCGTTTTAACGGCGTTAAAAACGCTATTTAAAAAAAAAATTCAAAACCCCCGCTGTTTTGCTTAAAAAATTAAAACCAAATTTTTTTTTAAAAAAACCCCTTTTAGATCGTTTAAATCGTTCAAAAAAACGGGAAAAAAAAAAAACGAATAATAAAAAACCCCCCGTTTTTTTGTTTTTTTACGCGTTAAAACGAAAAATTAAAAACTCAAAAAAGGGGCTGTTTTGCTAAAAATAAGCATTTTCGCATTTTAGATCGTTAAAAATCAAAAAGAACCAAAAATAAAAAAAAGAATAATAAAAAATTTCGTCGTTTTTTTGTTTTTTTACGCGTTAAAACGCAGAATTTAAAACCCAAAACGTGCTGTTTTTAAAAAAAGCATTTTCAAGCATTTTAGATCGTTGAAAAGTTCAAAAGACGCAATAAAATTAAAAAAGAATAATAAAAAATTTTTGTCGTTTTAGTTTTTTTACGCGTTTAAAACGAGATTAAAGCTCAAAACGGGTGTTTTGCTAAAATAAGATTTTCAAGCATTTTGATCGGAAATCGTTCAAATAGGCGAAAATTAAAAAAAAAACGAATAATAAAAAAAATTGCCTTTTTTTGTTTTACCCCGTTTAAAAAGCAGAATTTAAAACCAAAAAAGTGCTGTTTTGCTAAAAATGGGGATTTTCAAGCATTTTAGATGTTGGTGGGTTTAAATAGAAGCAATATTAAAAAAAAACGAATAATAAAAAATTTGTCTTTTATGCTGTTTTTTCGCGTTAAAACCGAATTTAAAAAACCCCAAAACGTGCTGTTTTGCTAAAAAAAAGCATTTTCAAGCATTTTAGAAAAACGTTTAAATCGTTCAAATAAAAAGCAAAATTAATAAAAAAAGAATAATTAAACCCCTCGTTTTTATGCTTGTTTTACCCTTAAAACGGGAGATTAAACCCCCAAAAAGGGTGGGTTTTTTAAAATAAGCATTTTTTAAGCATTTTAGATCGTTGAAAAACGTTCAAATAGAAGCAAAATTAATAAAAAAGAATAATAAAAAAATTCCCTCGTTTTATGTTTTTTTACGCGTTAAAACGCAGATTAAAAACTCAAAAAGTGCTGTTTTGCTAAAATAAGATTTTCAAGCAAACGTTGAAATCGTTCAAATAGAAGAATTTAAAAAAAAAACGAATAATAAAAATTTGTCGTTTTTTTGCTGTTTTACGCGTTTAAAAAGCAGAATTTAAAACCTTTAAAACGGTGTTTTGCTAAAATAAGCATTTTCAAGCATTTTAGATCGTTGAAATCGTTCAAATAGACCCCAAAAAATAAAAACGAATAATAAAAAATTTTTGTCGTTTTTATGTTTTTTTACGCGTTAAAAAAGAGAATTTAAAACTCAAACGTGCTGGGTTTTTCTAAAATAAGCATTTTCAAGATTTGATCGTTGAAATCGTTCCCCAAAAAGAAGCAATATTAATAAAAAAAAGAATAATAAAAAAATTTTTGTTTTTTTGTTTTTTTCGTTAAACGCAGATTAAAAGCTCCCAAAAGTGCTGTTTTGCTAAAATAAACATTTTCAAGCATTTTAGATCGTTTAAACCCTTCAAAAGAAATTAATAAAACGAATAATAAAAAATTTTCGTTTTTTTGTTTTTTTACGTTAAAACGGAATTAAAAACTCAAAACGGCTGTTTTGGGAAAATAAACATTTTCAAACATTTTAGATCGTTTAACCCTTCAAATAGAACCCAAAATTAAAAAAAACGAATAATAAAAATTTTTGTCGTTTTATGCTGTTTTTTCGGTTAAAAAGGATTAAAAACCCCAAAACGGGTGTTTTGTTTAAAAAAAGATTTTTAAACATTTTAGATCGTTTAAACGTTCAAATAGAACAATATTAATAAAAAACGAATAATAAAAATTCGTCGTTTTTTTTGCTGTTTTACGGGTTAAAAAAGCAGATTTTCCCCAAAACGTGCTGTTTTGTTTAAAAAAAGCATTTTCAAACATTTTAGATCGCTGAAATCGTTCAAATAGAAGCAATATTAATAAAAACGAATAATAAAAATTTGTCGTTTTATGCTGTTTTTCGCGGTTAAAAAAGCAATTGCCCCAAAACGGCTGTTTTTGCTAAAATAAGCATTTTCAAGCATTTTAGGGTCGTTGGGAAACCCTTCAAAAGGGGTAAATAAAAAAAAAACGAATAATAAAAAATTTCGTCGTTTTATGCGTTTTCGCGTTAAAACGCAGATTAAAGCTCAAAAAGGCTGTTTTGCTAAAATAAGCATTTTCAAGCATTTTTGATCTTTAAATTGTTCAAATAGAAGCAAAAAAAAAAAACGAATAATAAAAATTTCGTCGTTTTTATGTTTTTTTTCGCGTTAAAAAAGCGAAAAAAAGCTCAAAAAGTGCTGTTTTTTCTAAAATAACATTTTCAAGCATTTTAGAACCTTTTAAAAGTTCAAATTGAAAATAAAAATAAAAACGAATAAAAAAAAATTTCGTCGTTTTTTTGCTGTTTTACGGTTAAAACGCAGAATTAAAAACTCAAAAAAGGGTGTTTTGTTAAAAAAAAGCATTTTTAAACATTTTTGGGTCGCTGGAAATGTTCAAATAGCCCCCAAAATTTAAAAAACAAAAAATTTAAAAAATTTCCGTTTTATGCTGTTTTACGGTTAAAAAAGCAGATTAAAGCTCAAAACGGCTGTTTTGTTTAAAAAAAGCATTTTCAAACATTTTAGATCGTTGAAATCGTTCAAATAGAAGCAAAAATTAATAAAAACAAAAAATAAAAATTCCCCTCGTTTTTTTGCTGTTTTACCCTTAAAACCCCAGATTAAAGTTTAAACGGGTGTTTTGCTTTAAAAAAAAATTTTTAACATTTTATCGTTGGAAACCCTTCAAATAGAAGCAAATTAATAAAAACGAATAATAAAAAATTTTGTCGTTTTATGGGTGTTTTACGCGTTTAAAAAATTAAAGCCTTTAAAACGTGCTGTTTTTTAAAAAAAAGCATTTTCAAGCATTTTAGATCGTTGAAATCGTTCAAATAAAGCAATATTAATAAAAAACGAATAATAAAATTTTCGTTTTTTTGCTGTTTTACAGTTAAAACGAGATTGCTCAAAACGTGCTGTTTTGTTAAAATAAGCATTTTCAAGATTTTGACGTTGAAATGTTCAAATAGAAGTATTTAAAAAAAACGAATAATTTGTGTTTTTTTGCTGTTTTACCCAAAAAGGAAAGCCACGGGTGTTTTGCTAAAATAAAAATTTTCAAGCATTTTAGATCGTTGAAAAGTTCAAATAGAGCAATTAATAAAAAAAGAAAAAAAATTTTGTCGTTTTTGGTTTTTTGCGTTTAAAAAGCAGATTAAAGCTCAAACGGTGTTTTGCTAAAATAAGATTTTCAAGCATTTTAACGTTGAAACGGTCAAATAGAACAAAAATAAAAAAAAAAAAAAATTTTTGTCGTTTTTTTGTTTTACGGAAAAGCAAAAAAAGCTCAAACGTGCTGTTTGTTAAAAAAAAGCATTTTCAAATTTTAGATCGTTTAAATGTTCAAATAGAAGAATAAATAAAAAAAAGAATAATAAAAGCGTTTTATGCTGTTTTACGCGTTAAAAACGCAGATTGCCCCAAAAAGTGCTGTTTTTTAAAAAAAAATTTTGATTTTGAACTTGAAATTTTAAATAGAAGAAAATTTTAAAAAACGAATAATAAAAAATTTTCGTTTTTTGGTGTTTTACCCTTAAAAAGCAGATTAAAACCCCAAAAAGTGCTGTTTTGCTAAAATGCATTTTCAAGCATTTTTGATCGTGAAATCCCAAAAGGCGGGGAAAATTTAAAAAAAACGAATAATAAAAATTTGCGTTTTTTTGTGTTTTACGGAAAACCCAATAAAGCTAAAAGTGCCGTTTTGTAAAATAAGATTTTCAACATTTTAGATCGTTTAAATCGTTCAAATAGAAGCAATATTAATAAAACGAATAATAAAAAATTGTCGTTTTATGGTTTTTCGCGTTCGCAGATTAAGCTCAAAACGGCTG
This sequence comes from Dalotia coriaria, assembly GCF_025399875.1. Classification (NCBI taxonomy): domain Eukaryota; kingdom Metazoa; phylum Arthropoda; class Insecta; order Coleoptera; family Staphylinidae; genus Dalotia; species Dalotia coriaria. Next base: position 40,943 of record NW_027045726.1, read on the forward strand.
TTTTGCTAAATAAGATTTTCAAGCATTTTAGATCGTTGAAAAGTTAAAAGGAAATTAATAAAACGAATAATAAAATTTTTGTCGTTTTATGGTTTTACGCGTTAAAAAAGCAGATTAAAGCTCAAAAAGTGCTGTTTTTGCTAAAATAAGCATTTTTAGCATTTTACGTTGAAATCGTTTAAATAGAACAATATTAATAAAAAAAAAGAATAATAAAAATTTGCGTTTTATGCTGTTTTACGGTTAAAAAGCAGATTGCTCCCTGCTGTTTTCTAAAATAAGCATTTTCCCAAAATTTTTGATCGTTTAAATCGTTCAAATAGAGCAAAAAAAAAAAAAAAAGAATAAAAAATTTCGTCGTTTTATGCTGTTTTACGCGTTAAAAAGCAGAATAAAGCCAAACGGGTGTTTTGCTAAAAAAAGCATTTTCAAGCATTTTAGACGTTTAATCGCAAAAGAGCAATTAATAAAAACGAAAAAAAAAATTTTTCGTTTTAGCTGTTTTTCGCGTTAAAAAGCAGATTAAAGCCAAAACGTGCCGTTTTGCTAAAAACTTTTTAAGCATTTTTGATCGTTTAAATCGTTAAATAGACGCAATAAAAATAAAAAAAGAATAATAAAATTTCGTCGTTTTTTTGCTGTTTTACGCGTTAAAACGGGAGATTTGCCAAAACGGCCGTTTTGCTAAAAAAAAGATTTTCAAGCATTTTGATCGTGAAATCGTTCAAATAAAACAATATTAATAAAAAAGAATAATAAAAATTCGTCTTTTTATGCTGTTTTACGCGTTAAAAAAGCAGAAAAAGCTCAAAACGGGTGTTTTTAAAATGCATTTTAAGCATTTTAGATGTGGGAAAACGTTCAAAAGAAGTTTTTTAATAAAAAAAGAATAATAAAAACCCCTCGTTTTATGCTGTTTTACGCGTTAAACGCAGATTAAACCCCAAAACGTGCTGTTTTGCTAAAATAAGCATTTTCAAGCATTTTAGATCTTGAAATTTGTTCAAATAGACGCAATAAAATAAAAACGAATAATAAAAATTTCGTCGTTTTATGCTGTTTTACGCGTTAAAACGCAGATAAAGCTCAAAACGGCTGTTTTGCTAAAATAAGCATTTTCAAGCATTTTAGATCGTTGAAATCGTTCAAATAGAAGCAATATTAATAAAAACGAATAATAAAAATTTATCGTTTTATGCTGTTTTACAGTTAAAACGCAGATTAAAGCTCAAAACGTGCTGTTTTGTTAAAATAAGCATTTTCAAGAATTTTAGATCGTTGAAATCGTTCAAATAGAAGCAATATTAATAAAAACGAATAATAAAAATTCGTCGTTTTATGCTGTTTTACGCGTTAAAACGCAGATTAAAGCTCAAAACGTGCTGTTTTGCTAAAATAAGCATTTTCAAGCATTTTAGATCGTTGAATCGTTCAAATAGACGCAATATTAATAAAAACGAATAATAAAATTTCGTCGTTTTATGCTGTTTTACGCGTTAAAACGCAGATTAAAGCTCAAAACGTGCTGTTTTGCTAAAATAAGCATTTTCAACATTTTAGATCGTTGAAATCGTTCAAATAGAATCAATATTATAAAAACGAATAATAAAAATTCGTCGTTTTATGCTGTTTTACGGTTAAAACGCAGATTAAAGCTCAAAACGTGCTGTTTTGTTAAAATAAGCATTTTCAAACATTTTAGATCGTTGAAATCGTTCAAATAGAGCAATATTAATAAAAACGAATAATAAAAATTCGTCGTTTTATGCTGTTTTACGCGTTAAAACGCAGATTAAAGCTCAAAACGTGCTGTTTTGCTAAAATAAGCATTTTCAAGCATTTTAGGATCGTTGAAATCGTTCAAATAGACGCAATATTAATAAAAACGAATAATAAAATTTCGTCGTTTTTATGCTGTTTTCGCGTTAAAACGCAGATTAAAGCTCAAAACGTGCTGTTTTGCTAAAATAAGCATTTTCAAGCATTTTAGATCGTTGAAATCGTTCAAATAGACGCAATATTAAATAAAAACGAATAATAAAAATTCGTCGTTTTATGCTGTTTTACGCGTTAAAACGCAGATTAAAGCTCAAAACGTGCTGTTTTGCTAAAATAAGCATTTTCAAGCATTTTAGATCGTTGAAATCGTTCAAATAGACGCAATATTAATAAAAACGAATAATTAAAAATTTCGTCGTTTTTTTGCTGTTTTACGCGTTAAAACGCAGATTAAAGCTCAAAACGTGCTGTTTTGTTAAAATAAGCATTTTCAAACATTTTAGATCGTTGAAATCGTTCAAATAGAAGCAATATTAATAAAAACAAATAATAAAATTTCGTCGTTTTATGCTGTTTTACGCGTTAAAACGCAGATTAAAGCTCAAAACGTGCTGTTTTGCTAAAATAAGCATTTTCAAGCATTTTAGATCGTTGAAATCGTTCAAATAGACGCAATATTAATAAAAACGAATAATAAAAATTTTGTCGTTTTATGCTGTTTTACGCGTTAAAACGCAGATTAAAGCTCAAAACGTGCTGTTTTGCTAAAATAAGCATTTTCAAGCATTTTAGATCGCTGAAATCGTTCAAATAGAAGCAATATTAATAAAAACGATAATAAAAATTCGTCGTTTTTTTGCTGTTTTACGCGTTAAAACGCAGATTAAAGCTCAAAACGTGCTGTTTTGCTAAAATAAGCATTTTCAAGCATTTTAGATCGTTGAAATCGTTCAAATAGACGCAATAATAATAAAAACGAATAATAAAAATTTCGTCGTTTTTATGCTGTTTTACGCGTTAAAACGCAGATTAAAGCTCAAAACGTGCTGTTTTGCTAAAATAAGCATTTTCAAGCATTTTAGATCGTTGAAATCGTTTAAATAGAAGCAATATTAATAAAAACGAATAATAAAAATTTCGTCATTTTATGCTTTTTACGCGTTAAAACGCAGATTAAAGCTCAAAACGTGCTGTTTTGCTAAAATAAGCATTTTCAAGCATTTTAGATCGTTGAAATCGCTCAAATAGACGCAATATTAATAAAAACGAATTATAAAAATTTGTCGTTTTATGCTGTTTTACTGCTTAAAACGCAGAATAAAGCTCAAAACGTGCTCGTTTTGTTAAAATAAGCATTTTCAAGCATTTTAGATCGTTGAAATCGTTCAAATAGACGCAATATTAATAAAAACGAATAATAAAAATTCGTGTTTTATGCTGTTTTACGCGTTAAAACGCAGATTAAAGCTCAAAACGTGCTGTTTTGCTAAAATAAGCATTTTCAAGCATTTTAGATCGTTGAAATCGTTCAAATAGAGCAATATTAATAAAAACGAATAATAAAAATTTCGTCGTTTTATGCTGTTTTACGCGTTAAAACGCAGATTAAAGCTCAAAACGTGCTGTTTTGCTAAAATAAGCATTTTCAAGCATTTTAGATCGTTGAAATCGTTCAAATAGAAGCAATATTAATAAAACGAATAATAAAAATTCGTCATTTTATGCTTTTACGCGTTAAACGCAGATTAAAGCTCAAAACGTGCTGTTTTGCTAAAATAAGCATTTTCAAGCATTTTAGATCCTTGAAATCGTTCAAATAGACGCAATATTAAAAAACGAATAATAAAAAATTCGTCGTTTTAGCTGTTTTACGCGTTAAAACGCAGATTAAAGCTAAAACGTGCTGTTTTGCTAAAATAAGCATTTTCAAGCATTTTAAATCGTTGAAATCGTTCAAAACAAGCAATATTAAAAAGAATAATAAAAATAATAACATTATGTGTTTTGCGTTAAAACGCGTTAAACTCAGATTTTTGCTAAAATAACTTTTAGCTTTTAAAATCGTTTAATGCTTTAATGAAAATGGTTCAAATAGAAAAAAAATAAAAACGAATTAAAATTTCGCGTTTTATGCGTTAAGCGTTAAAACGTCGAATAAAGCATTAAAACGCGTTTTTAAAATAGCATTTTCAAGCATTTTAGATCGCTGAAATAACGTTCAAATATAAATATTATAAACGAATTTAATTAAAAATTCGCGTTTTAAGTGTTTTAGCGTTAAAACCGTATTAAATCAAAACGTGCTTTTTGCTTAAATTTCAAATTTTCAAGCATTAAAAAGTTAAATCGTTGAAGTTAGTTAACGTAATCAAATCTTGCTAATAAATTAAACGAATAATAAAATTTCGTCATTTTATGTGTTTTACGCTTAAAAAAACAGATTAAATAAAACGTGTTTTTGCTTAAATAGCTTTCAGCATTTTAGATCGTTGAAATCGTTTAATGAAGAATATAATAAAACGAATAATAAAATTCGTCTTTTAATGCATTTACGTAAAAACGCGATTAAAAACTAAAACGTTTTGTTTTTAAAATAATTAACAGATTTTAGATCGTTGAAACGCTTTTATAAGCAAGCATTTTAAAAAACGAATTAAAATTCGTCGATTTTATGCTTTTAATTAAAACGCAAATAAATCAAAACGTTATGCTTTTTGCGTTAAAACAGATTTTAAAGTTAGATCTGTTGAAACTTCAAATAGACGAATTTAATAAAAACGAATAATAAAAATTCGTCGTTTATATGCTTTTTAGTTAAAACGCAGATTAAAGTCAAATCGTGCTGTTTTTTAAATAAGCTTTTCAAGCATTTTAGATCGTTGAAATGTTCAAATAGACGCAATATTAATAAAAACGAATAATAAAAATTCGTCGTTTTATGCGTTTTACGCGTTAAAACGCAGATTAAAAGTCAAAACGTGCTGTTTTCTAAAATAAGCATTTTCAAGCATTTAGATCGTTGAAACGTTCAAATAGAAGCAATATTAATAAAAAAATTAAAAATTTATCGTTGTTAATTGTTTGACAGTTAAAACGCGATTAAAAATCTCAAACGTTTTTGTGTTAAAATAAGCATTTTCGCAGATTTTAGATCTTGAAATCGTTCGAATAGAAGCAATAATTAATTAAAGCGAATAATGAAAAATCGTCGTTTTATGCATTTTACGCGTTAAAACGAGATTAAAACTCAAATGCTGTTTTGCTAAAATAGCATTTTCAAGCATTTTAGATCGTTGCATCGTTCAAAAGACGCAATATTAATAAAAACGAATAATAAAAATTTCGTCGTTTTATGCTGTTTTACGTTAAAACGCAGATTAAAGCTCAAAACGTGCTGTTTTGCTAAAATAAGCATTTTCAAGCATTTTAGATCGTTGAAATCGTTCAAATAGAAGCAATATTAATAAAAACGAATAATAAAAATTTCGTCGTTTTTATGCTGCTTTACGCGTTAAAACGCAGATTAAAGCTCAAAACGTGCTGTTTTGCTAAAAAATAAGCATTTTCAAGCATTTTTAGATCGTTGAAATCGTTCAAATAGAAGCAATTTAATAAAAACGATAATAAAAATTTCGTCGTTTTTATGCTGTTTTAGCGTTAAAACGCAGATTAAAGCTCAAGACGTGCTGTTTTGCTTAAAAAGCATTTTCAGCATAAGATCGTTGAAATCGTTCAAATAGACGCAATAAAAATAAAAACGAATAATAAAAAATTTTGTCGTTTTAATGCTGTTTTACGCGTTAAAACAGAATAAAGCTCAAAACGTTTTTTGCTAAAATAAGCATTTTCAAGCATTTTAGATCGTTCAAATCGTTCAAATAGACGCAATATTAATAAAAACGAATAATAAAAATTTCGTCGTTTTTATGCTGTTTTACGCGTTAAAACGCAGATTAAAGCTCAAAACGTCTGTTTTGCTAAAATAAGCATTTTCAAGCATTTTAGATAGTTGAAATAGTTCAAATAGACGCAATATTAATAAAAACGAATAATAAAAAATTCGTCGTTTTATGCTGTTTTACGCGTTAAAACGCAGATTAAAACACTAAACGTGCTGTTTGCTAAAATAAGCATTTTCAAACATTTTTAGATCGTTGAAATCGTTAAATAGAAGCAATATTAATAAAAACGAATAATAAAAAATTTATCGTTTTTTATGCTGTTTTACGAAGTTAAAACGCAGATTAAAGCTCAAAACTGCTGTTTTGTTAAAATAAAGCATTTTCAACATTTTAGATCGTTGAAATCGTTCAAATAGAAGCAATATTAATAAAAACGAATAATAAAAATTCAGTCGTTTTATGCTGTTTACGCGTTAAACGCAGATTAACAAAAACGTGCTGTTTTGCAAAAAATAATCATTTTCAAGCATTTTTAGATCGTTGCAATCGCTCAAATAGACGCAATATAATAACAAACGAATAATAAAAATTTCGTCGTTTTTATGCTGTTTTATCGCGTTAAAACGCAGATTAAAACTCAAAACGTGCTGTTTTGCTAAAATAAGCATTTTCAAGCATTTTAGATCGTTGAAATCGTTCAAATAGAAGAAATATTAATAAAAAACGAATAATAAAATTTCGTCGTTTTAAGCTGCTTTACGCGTTAAAACGCAGATTAAAGCTCAAAACGGTTGCTGTTTTGCTAAAATAAAGCATTTTCAAGCATTTTAGATCGTTGAAATCGTTCAAATAGACGCAATATTAATAAAAACGAATAATAAAAATTTCGTCGTTTTATGCTGTTTTACGCGTTAAAACGCTGATTAAATCTCAAAACGTGCTGTTTTCAAAAATAAGCATTTTAAAAGCATTTTTAGATCGTTGAAATCGTTCAAATAGACGCAATATTAAAAAACGAATAATAAAAAATTCGTCGTTTTATGCTGTTTTACGCGTTAAAACGCAGATTAAACTCAAAACGTGCTGTTTTTGCTAAAATAAGCATTTTCAAGCATTTTAGATCGTTGAAATCGTTCAAATAGAGCAATATTAATAAAAACGAATAATAAAAATTTCGTCGTTTTTATGCTGTTTTACGCGTTAAAACGCAGATTAAAACTCAAAAGTTTTTTAAAATGCTTTTAAACTTTTAGCGTTGGGTTTTTTCAAAAACTTTAAAAAAAGAAAAAAAAAACATTTTTTTGTCTTTTACCCTTAAAAGCAATTAAAAAGCCAAAAGGTTTTTTTTAAAATCTTTTAACTTTTTAACGTTAAACTTTAAAAGGGTTTTAAAAAGTAAAAAAATTCTCGTTTTATGGTTTCCTTAAAAAAGGGTTAAAATAAAAATTTTTGTTTTTTCTTAAGCTTTTTAAAACATTTTAGATCGTTGAAATCGTTCAAATAGACGCAATATTAATAAAAACGAACAATAAAATTCGTCGTTTTATGCGTTTTACGCGTTAAAACGCAGAGTAAAGCTCAAAACGTGCTGTTTTGCTAAAATAAGCATTTTCAAGCATTTTAGATCGTTGAAATCGTTCAAATAGACGCAAATTAAAATAATAAACGAATAATAAAAATTCGTCGTTTTATGCTGTTTTACGTTAAAACGCAGATTAAAACTCAAAACGTGCTGTTTTGCTAAAATAAGCATTTTCAAGCATTTTAGATCGTTGAAATCGTTCAAATGAAGAATATTAATAAAAACGAATAATAAAAATTTATCGTTTTTATGTGTTTTACGGTTAAAACGCAGATTAAAGCTCAAAACGTGCTGTTTTGTAAAATAAGCATTTTCAAGCATTTTAGATCGTTGAAATCGTTCAAATAGAAGCAAATTAATAAAAACGAATAATAAAATTCGTCGTTTTATGCTGTTTTACGCGTTAAAACGCAGATTAAAGCTCAAACGTGCTGTTTTGCTAAAATAAGCATTTTCAGCATTTTAGATCGTTGAAATCGTTCAAATAGACGCAATATTAATAAAAACGAATAATAAAATTCGTCGTTTTATGCTGTTTTACGCGTTAAAACGCAGATTAAAGCTCAAAACGTGCTGTTTTGCTAAAATAAGCATTTTCAAGCATTTTAGATCGTTGAAATCGTTCAAATAGAAGCAATATTAATAAAAACGAATAATAAAAATTCGTCGTTTTATGCTGTTTTACGCTTAAACGCGATTGCTCAAAACGTGCTGTTTCAATGCATTTTAGCATTTAATCGTTAAATCGTTCAAAAGACGCAATTATAAAAACGAATAATAAAATCGTCGATGCTGTTTTACGCGTTAAAACGCGATTAGCCAAAGTGCTTTAAAATACTTTCAAGCATTTTAGATCGTTGAAATCGTTCAAATAGACGCAATATTAATAAAAACGAATAATAAAAATTCGTCGTTTTATGCTGTTTTACGCGTTAAAACGCAGATTAAAGCTCAAAACGTGCTGTTTTGCTAAAATAAGCATTTTCAAGCATTTTAGATCGTTGAAATCGTTCAAATAGACGCAATATTAATAAAAACGAATAATAAAATTTCGTCGTTTTATGCTGTTTTACGCGTTAAAACGCAGATTAAAGCTCAAACGTGCTGTTTTGCTAAAATAAGCATTTTCAAGCATTTTAGATCGTTGAAATCGTTCAAATAGAGCAATATTAATAAAACGAATAATAAAAATTCGTCGTTTTATGCTGTTTTACGCGTTAAAACGCAGATTAAAGCTCAAAACGTGCTGTTTTGCTAAAATAAGCATTTTCAAGCATTTTAGATCGTTGAAATCGTTCAAATAGACGCAATATTAATAAAAACGAATAATAAAATTCGTCGTTTTATGCTGTTTTACGCGTTAAAACGCAGATTAAAGCTCAAAACGTGCTGTTTTGCTAAAATAAGCATTTTCAAGCATTTTAGATCGTTGAAATCGTTCAAATAGAAGCAATATTAATAAAAACGAATAATAAAAATTCGTCGTTTTATGCTGTTTTACGCGTTAAAACGCAGATTAAAGCTCAAAACGTGCTGTTTTTGCTAAAATAAACATTTTCAACATTTTTAGATCGTTGAAATCGTTTTAAATAGAAGCAATATTAATGAAAAAAGAATAATAAAAAATTCGTCGTTTTTATGCTGTTTTACGCGTTAAAACGCAGATTAAAACTCAAAACGTGCTGTTTTGCTAAAATAAGCATTTTCAAGCATTTTACATCCCTTGAAATCGTTCAAATAGACGCAATATTAATAAAACGAATAATAAAAATTTCGTCGTTTTTTTGCTGTTTTACGCGTTAAAACGCAGAATAAAAACTCAAAACGTGCTGTTTTGCTAATATAAGCATTTTCAAGCATTTTTTGATCGTTGAAATCGTTCAAATAGAAGCAATATTAATAAAAACGAATAATAAAAAATTCGTCGTTTTATGCTGTTTACGCGTTAAAACGCAGATAAAACTCAAAACGTGCTGTTTTTCTAAAATAAGCATTTTCAAGCATTTTAGATCGTTGAAATCGTTCAAATAGAAGCAATATTAATAAAAACGAATAATAAAAATTCGTCGTTTTTATGCTGTTTTTCCCTTAAAACGAGATTAAACTCAAAACGTGCTTTTTGCTTTTAAAAAAAGCATTTTCAAGCATTTTAGATCGTTGAAATCGTTCAAATAGAGCAATATTAATAAAAACGAATAATAAAAATTTTGTCGTTTTTATGCTGTTTTTCGCGTTAAAACGCAGATTAAATCAAAACGTGCTGTTTTGCTAAAATAAGCATTTTCAAACATTTTAGATCGTTGAAATCGTTCAAATAGAAGCAATATAATAAAAACGAATAATAAAAAATTCGTCGTTTTTTATGCTGTTTTACGCGTTAAAACGCAGATTAAAACTCAAAACGTGCTGTTTTGCTAAAATAAGCATTTTCAAGCATTTTAATCGTTGAAATCGTTCAAATAGACGCAATATTAATAAAAACGAATAAAAAATTTCGTCGTTTTTATGCTGTTTACGCGTTAAAACGCAGAATTTAAAACTCAAAACGTGCTGTTTTGCTAAAATAAACATTTTCAAGCATTTTAGATCGTTGAAATCGTTCAAATAGAAACAATATTAATAAAAACGAATAATAAAATTCGTCGTTTTATGTTTTTTTACGCGTTAAAACGCAGATTAAAGCACAAAACGTGGTGTTTTGCCTCAAAAAGCATTTTCAAGCATTTTAGATCGTTGAAATCGTTCAAATAGAATATTAATAAAAACGAATAATAAAAAATTTATCGTTTTTTTGCTGTTTTTTACGAGTTAAAACGCAGATTAAAAACTCAAAGCGTGCTGTTTTGCTAAAATAAGCATTTTCAAGCATTTTAGATCGTTGCAATCGTTTTAAATAGACGCAATATTAATAAAAACGAATAATAAAATTTCGTCGTTTTTATGCTGTTTTACGCGTTAAAAAGCAGATTAAAAACTCAAAACGTGCTGTTTTGCTAAAATAAGCATTTTCAAGCATTTTAGATCGTTGAAATCGTTCAAATAGACGCAATAAAATAATAAACGAATAATAAAAATTTCGTCGTTTTTTTGCTGTTTTAGCGTTAAAACGCAGAATAAAAACTCAAAACGTGCTGTTTTGCTAAAATAAGCATTTTCAAGCATTTTAGATCGTTGAAATCGTTCAAATAGACGCAATATTAATAAAACGAATAATAAAAATTTTGTCGTTTTATGCTGTTTTTCGAGTTAAACCGCAGATTAAAGCTCAAACGTGCTGTTTTGTTAAAATAAGCATTTCAAACATTTTAGATCGTTGAAATCGTTCAAATAGAAGCAATATTAATAAAACGAATAATAAAAATTCGTCGTTTTATGCTGTTTTACGCGTTAAAACGCAGATTAAAGCTCAAAACGTGCCGTTTTGCTAAAATAAGCATTTTCAAAACATTTTAGATCGTTGAATCGTTCAAAAGAGCAATATTAATAAAAACGAATAATAAAAATTCGTCGTTTTATGCTGTTTTACGCGTTAAAAAGCAGATTAAAAGCTCAAAACGTGCTGTTTTGCTAAAATAAAGCATTTTCAAGCATTTTAGATCGTTGCACCCTTCAAATAGACGGGAATATAATAAAACGAATAATAAAAATTTCGTCGTTTTATGCTGTTTTACGCTTAAAACGCAGAAATTAAAAACTCAAAACGTGCTGTTTTGCTAAAATAAGCATTTTCAGCATTTTAGATCGTTTAAATCGTTCAAAGAAGCAATATTAATAAAAGAATAATAAAAATTCGTCGTTTTAGCGTTTTACGCGTTAAAACGCGATTAAAGCTCAAACGTGCTGTTTTGCTAAAATAAATTTTCAAGCATTTTAGATCGTTGAAATCGTTCAAATAGACGCAATATTAATAAAAACGAATAATAAAAATTTCGTCGTTTTATGCTGTTTTACGCGTTAAAACGCGATTAAACTCAAAAAGTGCTGTTTTGCTAAAATAAGCATTTTCAAGCATTTTGATCGTGAAATCGTTCAAATAGACGCAATATTAATAAAACGAATAATAAAAATCGTCGTTTTTCTGCTGTTTTACGCGTTAAAACGCAGATTAAAACTCAAACGTGCTGTTTTGCTAAAATAACATTTTCGCATTTTGATCTTGAAATCGCTCAAATAGACAATATTAATAAAACGAATAATAAAATTTCGTCGTTTTTAGCTGTTTACGCGTAAAACGCAGAATAAAGCTCAAAACGTGCCGTTTTAAAATAACTTTAAGCATTTTAGATCGTTGAACGTTCAAAGAGCAATATTAATAAAAACGAATAATAAAAATTTCGTTTTGCTGTTTTACGCGTTAAAACGCAGATTAAAGCTCAAAACGTGCTGTTTTTTTAAAAATTTTTAACATTTTTAACTTTTAAATCGTTGAATAAAGAAAATTTAAAAAAAAAAAAAAAGCGTTTTTTTGTTTTCCCTTAAAACCGGGTTAAAAATCAAAACGTGCTGTTTTGAAAAAACCCTTTTTAACATTTTAGATCGTTAAAACGTTCAAAAGACGCAATATTAATAAAAAAAGAATAATAAAAATTTTGTCGTTTTTTTGTTTTCCTTAAAACGCAGATTAAAACTCAAAACGTTTTTTTCTAAAATAAATTTTCAAGCATTTTAGATCGTTGAAATCGTTCAAAAGAATAAAATAATAAAAAAAAAAAAAAATTTTTTTTTGTTTTTAAAAAAAAATAAAAAAGTTTTTTTTAAAAAAACATTTTTAAAATTTTTTGACGGAAATCCCCAAAAGACGCAATATTTTAAAAAAAAAAAAAGTACCCGTTTTTTAGCGTTTACGCGTTAAAACGATTAAACTAAAATTTTTTTGCTAAATATTTTCAAGCATTTTAGATTTTTAAAACGTTCAAATAGAAGCAATATTAATAAAAAAGATAATAAAAATTTGTTTTTTTTTTTACGCGTTAAAAGGGCCCCAAAACGTGTTTTTTTAAAAAAAGCATTTTCCAGATCGTTTAAACTTAAAAAAATTAATAAAAAGAATAAAAAAATTTTTGTTTTTTTTTTTGGGTTAAAACGCAGATTAAACCAAAAGGGTTTTTTAAATCTTTCAAACTTTTAAAACGTTAAATGCAAAAAAAAAAATAAAAAAAATTAAAAAATTTGTTTTTAGCGTTTTACGCGAAAAACCCAAATTGCTAAAAGGGGTTTTTTTTTAAAAAACATTTTAAAATTTTTAAACTTAAACGCAAATAAAAAATTTAAAAAAAACGTTTAAAAATTTCATTTTTTTTTTCGTTTTTTGCTTAAAACGCGTGCTAAAAGTTGTTTTTAAAAAAACTTTTAAAAAATTTTTAACTTTAAATCGTTTTAGGTAAAATAAAAAAAGAAAATAAACTCTTTTTCTGTTTTGCTTTAAAAAAATTCCCAAAAATGTGTTTTTTTAAAAAAGGGATTTTAAATTTTTAAAAAATGTTTAAATAAGCTTTTAATAAAAAAGAAAATAAAAACTCGGGTGTTTTGCTTAAAAAGAAATTAAATAAAACGGTGTTTTCTAAAATAAAATTTAAATTTTTAAAAGAAAATTTAAATGGGCAATTTTTTAAAAAAAAAAAAAAAAAAATTTGTCTTTTTTGTTTTGGGTTTAAAAGCAGAAAACCAAAAGTGTTTTTTTAAAAAAAGCATTTTAAAAATTTTTAACGTTAAATCTTTTTAAAAAGCTTTAATAAAAAAGAATAAAAAAAAGTTTTTTACTCTTTTCGCGTTAAAAAGCGAAAAGTCAAAACCCTTTTTTTAAAAAAATTTTCGCTTTTTTAAAAGTTGTCGCTAAAAACGCAAATTAATAAAAACGTTTTTTTCTTTTACTTTTACCTTAAAAAAAAAAAAAAAAAAAAAAAAAAAAAAAAAAAAAAAAAAAAAAAAAAAAAAAAAAAAAAAAAAAAAAAAAAAAAAAAAAAAAAAAAAAAAAAAAAAAAAAAAAAAAAAAAAAAAAAAAAAAAAAAAAAAAAAAAAAAAAAAAAAAAAAAAAAAAAAAAAAAAAAAAAAAAAAAAAAAAAAAAAAAAAAAAAAAAAAAAAAAAAAAAAAAAAAAAAAAAAAAAAAAAAAAAAAAAAAAAAAAAAAAAAAAAAAAAAAAAAAAAAAAAAAAAAAAAAAAAAAAAAAAAAAAAAAAAAAAAAAAAAAAAAAAAAAAAAAAAAAAAAAAAAAAAAAAAAAAAAAAAAAAAAAAAAAAAAAAAAAAAAAAAAAAAAAAAAAAAAAAAAAAAAAAAAAAAAAAAAAAAAAAAAAAAAAAAAAAAAAAAAAAAAAAAAAAAAAAAAAAAAAAAAAAAAAAAAAAAAAAAAAAAAAAAAAAAAAAAAAAAAAAAAAAAAAAACCAAAAAAAAACGGGTTTTTTAAAAAGCTTTTAAACTTTTAACGTTAAACGTTAAAAAAAGGCCTTTAAAAAAACAAAAAAAAAAATTTTTTTTGGGTTTTTTTGTTAAAGCAATTCCTAAAAATGTGTTTTGCTTAACCAAAACATTTTTTAAACGCTGTGTAAATAAGCAAAATTTTAAAAAAAATTAAATTTTTTTTTAGGTTTTATTAAAAAAAGAAATAAATAAAATTTTTTTTTGTTAAGATTTTGCATTTTAAAGTAAATGTTCAAAAAAGAAAATTTTTTAATAAAAAAAAATTAAAAAATTGCTTTTTAAATTTTTACGGTTAAAAAAAGCGTTAAAATTTGGTTTTTAAAAAAAAAGCTTTTAAGCTTTTGCAAATCTTCAAAAAAATTTAATTAAAAACGAATAATAAAAACGTTTTTTTTTTTTCTTGGTTTAAAAATAAACGTTTTTTGCTAAAATTTGGGAAAAGCATTTTAGATTTAAATCGTTAAATGGGAAAAAAAAAATAAAAAACGAATAATAAAAATTCGTCGTTTTTAGCTGTTTTTCGCGTTAAAACGCAGATTAAACCCCAAAACGTGCTGTTTTGTAAAATAAGATTTTCAAGCATTTTAGATCGTTGAAAAATTTTTCAATTAATAAACAATAAAAACGTCGTTTTATGCTGTTTTTCCCTTAAAAAATTAAAAAAAATTTTTTTAAAAAAAAGTTTTTTTAAGCATTTTAGATCGTTGAAATCGTTCAAATAGAAGCAATAAAAAAAAAAACGAATAATAAAAATTCGTCGTTTTATGTTTTTTACGCGTTAAAAAACCAATTTTAAAACTCAAAACGTGCTGTTTTTTAAAAAAAAGCATTTTAAAATTTTAACGGGTCTTCAAAAAGAGCAATAAAAAAAAAAAATAAAAAATTCGTCGTTTTTTGTTTTTACGCGTTAAAAGCTTAAAAATCAAAAAGGGGTTTTTCAAAAATAAATTTTAACTTTTTTAAAGGAATTTAAAAACGAATAAAAAAAAAAATTTTTTTTGGTTTTTGGTTTTGGGAAAAGGGTTAAAAAAATTTTGCAAATTTTCTTTTGGATTTGATGGAAATTTAAAAAGAATTTTTAAAAAAAACTTAAAAAAACCGGGTTTTTTTTTTTTTTACGGTTAAAAAAAAAGCTAAAAAATGCGGGTTAAAAAAAGATTTTCCCAAATTTTTTTGATTAAATTTTTAAAACTTTAATAAAAAAAGAATAATAAAAACGTCGTTTTTATTTTTTTAGCTTAAAAACCGTTAAATAAAAATTTTTAAAAAAAAAAAAATTTTTGCTTTTAAACGTTAAGTTAAAAAAGCAAATTTAAAAAAAACGTTAAAAAAAGCTTTTTTTTTTTACGGTAAAACGCAGATTTAAAATAAAACGTGGGAAAATGCTTTTAAATTTTTTTGCGTTAAACGTTAAATAAACTTTTTAAAAAGAAAAATTAAAAAAATTTTGCGTTTTAGGTTTTTCCTTTAAAAACAATTTAAAAAAAACGGTTTTTTAAAAATTTGGTTTTCCCCTTTTTGCGTTAAACGTTCAAATAAAGCAAATTTAAAAAAGAAAAATTTAAAAAATTTTTGGGTTTTTTTTTTTTTAAATTAAAAAAAAAAAATAAAATGCTTTTTCTTAAGCTTTTAAGCATTTTTTAAGTAAACGTTCAAAAAGCAAAAATTTAAAAAAGTTTAAAAAAACGTCTTTTTTTTTCTTTTTTTTAAAACGAATAAATAAAATGCGTTTTTTTTTAAGCTTTTAAAAAAATTTTTAACTTTTAAACGTTCTCCAAAAAAAAAAAAAAAAAATTTCGCGTTTTTTTTTTGGCCCTTAAAAAGAATAACCAAAAAAGTTTTTTTGCAAAAAAATTTTAAGCATTTTTAAGTTAAATCGTTCAAAAAAGCAAAATTTTAAAAAAAAGAAAATTAAAAAACGTTTTTATGCGTTTTTTTAAAACGAATTAAATCCGTGCTGTTTTCCAAAATAAGCTTTTAAGCTTTTAAAAAGTTTTAAAATTTAAGGAATTTAAAAAAACGAATAATAAAAAAAAAAAAGGTTTTTATGCTTTTTTTAAAAAGTTAAAGCTAAAAAACCCGTTTTTTCTTGCATTTTTAAACATTTTAGATTTAACGTTTAAATAAAGCAAAAAATAAAAACGAATAATAAAAATTTCGTCGTTTTATGCTGTTTTACGCGTTAAAACGCAGATTAAAACTCAAAAAGTGCTGTTTTGTTAAAATAAGCATTTTTTAAACATTTTAGATCGTTGAAATCGTTCAAATAGACGCAATATTAATAAAAATCGAATAATAAAAATTTCGTCGTTTTATGTTTTTTTACGCGTTAAAACGCAGATTAAAAACTCAAAACGTGCTGTTTTGCTCAAACGAAGCATTTTCAAGCATTTAGATCGTTGAAATCGCAAATAGAAGCAAAATTAATAAAAAAAGAATAATAAAAATTGTCGTTTATGCGTTTTACGCGTTAAAAAAGCAGATTAAAACTCAAAAAGTGCTGTTTGTTAAAATAAGCATTTTCAAACATTTTAGATCGTTGAAATCGTTCAAATAGACGCAATATTAATAAAAACGAATAATAAAAAATTTTGTCGTTTTTATTGTTTTACGCGTTAAAACGCAGATTAAAGCTCAAAACGTGCTGTTTTGCTAAATAAGCATTTTCAAGCATTTAAGATCGTTTAAATCGTTCAAATAGAAGCAAAATTAATAAAAAAAGAATAAAAAATTCGTCGTTTTTATGCTGTTTTACGCGTTAAAAACGCAGATTAAAGCTCCCAAAACGGCTGTTTTCCCAAAAAAAAGCATTTTCAAGCATTTTAGACTTGAAATCGTTCAAATGAAGCCCAAAATTAATAAAACGAAAAAAAAAATTGTCGTTTTATGTTGTTTTACGCGTTAAAAAGCAGATTAAAGCTCAAAACGTGCTGTTTTGAAAATAAGCATTTTCAAACATTTTAGATCGTTGAAATCGTTCAAATAGACGCATATTAATAAAAACAAAATAAATTTGTCGTTTTATGCTGTTTACGCGTTAAACGCAGATTAAAGCTCAAACGTGCTGTTTTGCTAAATAAGCATTTTCAAACATTTTAGATCGTTGAAATCGTTCAAATAGAAGCAATAAAAAAAAACGAATAATAAAAATTTCGTCGTTTTATGCTGTTTACGCGTTAAAACGCAGAATAATGCTCAAAACGTGCTGTTTTGCTAAAATAAGCATTTTTAAAGCATTTTGACGTTGAAATCGTTCAAAACGCAATTAATAAAACGAAAAATAAAAATCGTCGTTTTATGCTGTTTTACCGTAAAAACGCAGATTAAAGCTCAAACGTGCTGTTTTGCTAAAATAAGCATTTTCAAGCATTTTAGATCGAAAATCGTTCAAATAGAACATATTAATAAAAACGAATAATAAAAAATTTCCGTCGTTTTATGCTGTTTTACGCGTTTAAAAGCAGATTAAAGCTCAAACGTGCTGTTTTGCTAAAATAAGATTTTCAAGCATTTTAGTCGTTGAAATCGTTTAAATAGAAGCAATATTAATAAAAACGTAATAAAATTGTCATTTTATGTTTTACGCGTTAAACGGGAGATTTGCTCAAAACCGCTGTTTTTGTAAAATAAGCATTTTCAAGCATTTTAGATCGTTTTAAATCGCTCAAAAGACGCAATATTAATAAAAACGAATAATAAAAATTTCGTCGTTTTTATGCTGTTTTGCCGTTAAAACGCAGATTAAAGCTCAAAACGTCGTTTGTTAAAATAAGCATTTTCAAACATTTTAGATCGTTGAAATCGTTCAAATAGACGCAATATTAATAAAAAACGAATAATAAAAAATTTCGTCGTTTTATGTGTTTTACGCCGTTAAAACGCAGATTAAAGCTCAAAACTTCTGTTTTGCTAAACTAGCATTTTCAAGCATTTTAGATCGTTGAAATCGTTCAAATAGAACGAATATTAATAAAAACGAATAATAAAAATTCGTCGTTTTATGGGTGTTTACGCGTTAAAACGCAGATTAAAATAAAACTGCTGTTTTGTTAAATAAGCTTTTCAAACATTTTAGATCGTTGAAATCGTTCAAATAGACGCAATATTAATAAAAACGAATAATAAAAAATTTTGTCGTTTTTATGGTTTTACGCGTTAAAACGCAGATTAAAGCTCAAAACGGGTGTTTGCTAAACAAGCATTTTCAAGCATTTAAGATCGTTGAAATCGTTCAAATAGAAGCAATATTAATAAAAAAGAATAATAAAAATTTTGTCGTTTTATGCCGGGTTTTTCGCGTTAAAACGCAGATTAAAAACTCCCCCAAAGTGCTGTTTTGCTAAAAAAAAGCATTTTCGCCCTTTTAGATCGTTTAAATCGTTTAAATAGAAGAAATTAATAAAAAAAAGAATAATAAAAATTCGTCATTTTTATGCTTTTTACGCGTTAAAAAGCAGATTAAAGCTCAAAACCCGCTGTTTTGCTAAAATAAGCATTTTCAAGCATTTTAGATCGTTGAAACGCCTTTTAAATAGACGCAATATTAATAAAAAAAAGAATAAAAAAATTCCCCCCCGTTTTTTTGCGTTTTACGCGTTAAAAAAGCAGAAAAAGCTCAAAAAGTGCTTTTTAAAAATAAGCATTTTCATGCATTTTAGGGTCGTTGAAATCCAAAATAGAATTTAAAAAAAAACGGGGAAAAAAAATTTTGTCGTTTTATGCCTTTTTTTTACGCGTTAAAACCCCAGATTAAAACTCAAAGCTGCTTTTTTTGCTAATATAAGCATTTTCATGCATTTTAGATCGTTTGGGAAAACGTTCAAATGAAGCAATATTAATAAAAAAAGGATAATAAAAATTTTTGCCCTTTTATGCTGTTTTTGCGTTAAAAAGCAGATTAAAGCTCAAAAAGTGCTGTTTTGCTAAAATAATTTTTCGCATTTAGACGTTGAAATCGTTCCCAAAAAGAAGAATATTAATAAAAAAGAATAATAAAAAAATTTTTTCGTTTTTTTGCTGTTTTTCGCGCAAAAAAGCAGATTAAAGCTCCCGAACGTGCCGGGTAAAATAAGCATTTTCAAGCATTTTAGATCGTTTAAAAACGTTCAAATAGACGCAATATTAATAAAAAACGAATAATAAAAATTTCGTCGTTTTATGCTGTTTTACGAGTTAAAACGCAGATTAAAGCTCAAAACGTGCTGTTTTGCTTAAAATAAGCATTTTCAAGCATTTTAGATCGTTGAAATCGTTCAAATAGAAGCAATATTAATAAAAACGAATAAAAAAATCGTCGTTTTAGCTGTTTTACGCGTTAAAACGCAGATTAAAGCTCAAAACGTGCTGTTTTGCTAAAATAACATTTTCAAGCATTTTAGATCGTTGAATCGTTCAAATAGACGCAATATTAATAAAAACGAATAATAAAAATTTCGTGTTTTATGCTGTTTACGCGTTAAACGCAATTAAAAGCTCAAAACGTGCTGTTTTGCTTAAAATAGCATTTTAAAACATTTTAGATCGTTGAAATCGTTCAAATAGAACGCATATTAATAAAAAACGAATAATAAAAATTCGTCGTTTTAGGCTGTTTTACGCGTTAAAACGCAGATTTAAAGCTCAAAACGTGCTGTTTTGCTAAAATAAGCATTTTCAAGCATTTTAGATCGTTGAAATCGTTCAAATGACGAATATTAATAAAAACGAATAATAAAATTTCGTCGTTTTATAGCGTTTTACGCAGTTAAACGAAATCGTCAATATAAAGCTCAAAACGTGCTGTTTTTGCTAAAATAAGCATTTTACAAGCATTTTAGATCGTTGAAATCGTTTCAAATTAGACCAATATTAATAAAAACGAATAATAACACTTTCGCTTTTTATCGTCGATTAGCGTTAAAACGAGATTAAAAGCTCAAAACGTGCGTTTTGTAAATAAGCATTTTCAAGCATTTTAATGCGAAACGTTTAAAAAAATTTTATAAAAACAATAAAAAATTAAACATTTTAAGTCTTTTTACCGTTAAACGCAATTAAACTCAAAATGTGTTTTTAAAAAGCATTTTCAAGATTTAACATGTTAAACGTAAAACGAATATATTATAAAAAACGATATAAAAATTGTTCTTTTAAGCGTTTTAAAGCGTTAAAAAGGATTAAAGCTCAAAAGTTGTTTTAAAATAACATTTTCGCTTTTAATCGAATAAACGTTCAAAAGAAATATTAAAAAAGATTTAAAATTTTAAATCGTCTTTGATTTTAAGCAAAAAAGCAAATTAAAAAAAAAAACATTGTTTTTTAAAATAGTTTTAAGCATTTAAGCAGTTGAAACTCAAATACGATTTAAAATAAACAAAAAAGATATTAATCGTAAGTTTAAAGCTGATTTAATCATTAAATAAAAAAATCTCAAAATTTTAGCTTTAAAACTAAATTTCAGCATTTTAGATCTAAATCGTTTAAATAAAAAATTAATTAAAAGAATATTAAAAAGTTGCTTTTTAAATGCTTTTACGCGTTAAAAGCGATTATAAAACTTTTTGTTTTGCTAAAATAGCATTTTAAGCATTTTAAAACTTGAAATTTCAAAATAGAAATTTAATAAAAACGAAAATTAAAAATTCGCAATTTTATGTTTTAAATAAATTACGTCAGATGTTAAAGTAAACGGTTATTAATTAAAAAAAATTTTCGCATTTTAAATGTTTAAACGTTCAAAAGAGCAAATACTTAAAAAGAACAATAATAAAAAAATTACATTTTTATCGTTTTAACGCGTTAAAAGCAATTAAAACTCAAAATGCTGTTTTGCTAAAATAAGCATTTTCAAGCATTTTAACGTTGAAACGTTCAATAAAGCAATATTAATAAAAAGAATAATAAAAATCGTGTTTATATTTACGTTTAAAACGCAATTAAAAGATAACAAAAGTCTGTTTTGTTAAAATATTATTCAACATTTTACATCTTGAAATCGTTAAATAGTGCAATATTAAATAACATTAGAAACGTAAAAAAACGTCGTTTTTATGCTTTTAACGTTAAAACGCGAATAAAGCTTGTAACAAAAACTTCAGCTTTTACATTAAATCTTCAATAAATGCATTTCAACATTTAGATTTAGAAATCGTTCAAATAGAAGCAATATTAATAAAAAAACGAATAAAAAAAATTGTGTTTTATGTTTTCGTTAAAACGCAATTAAAGCTCAAACGTCTGTTTTGCAAAATAAGCATTTTCAAGAATTTTAATAAATCGTTAACGTTCATAGAATATTAATATAAAACGAATAAAATCTACGTTTTTGTTTTACGCGTTAAAACGCAAATAAGCTAAAACGTTGTTTCAAAAAAGCATTTTCAAGCATTTTAGATCGTTGAAATCGTTCAAATAGAAGCAATTAATAAAAACGAATAATAAAAATTCGTCGTTTTAGCGTTTTACGCTTAAAACGCAGATTAAAGCCCAAACGTGCTGTTTTGCTAAAATAAGCATTTTCAAGCATTTTAGCGTTAAATCGTTCAAATAGACCAATATTAATAAAAACGAATAATAAAAATTGTCGTTTTATGCTGTTTTACCGTTAAAACGGAGAAAGCTCAAAACGGCTGTTTTGCTTAAAGCATTTTCAAGCATTTTAGATCGTTGAAATCGTTCAAATAGGCGCAATTAAACTAAAAAATAAATGTTCTGCTTTTATGCTGTTTTAAGCATTTTAAACGCAGATTAAAGCTCAAAACGTGATTTATGAAAAATAAGAATTTTCGTGCATTTTAGTCGTTGAAACTGCAAATAAAGCAATATTAATTTAAAAAAAATAAAATTCGTCGTTTTATCTGTTTTACGGTTAAAACGCAGATTAAATCAAAAAAATCTGTTTTAAATAGCATTTTCAGCATTTAGATCGTGAAAATCGTTCAAATAGAAGCAATATTAATAAAAACGAATAATTAAAAATTCGTCGTTTATGCTGTTTTGACGCGTTAAAAAACGCAGATTAAAACCTCAAATCGCTGTTTTTAAAATTAACATAAAACCATTTTAGAATGCTAAATCGTTCATAGACGCAATATAATAAAACGAATAATAAAAATTTCGTCGTTTTATGCTGTTTTAACGTTAAAACGAATTAAAGCTCAAAACGTGCTGTTTTGCTAAAATAAGCAATTTTCAAGCATTTTAGATCGTTGAAACGTTCAAATAGAGCAATATTAATGAAAACGAAAATAAAAATTGTCGTTTTATGCGTTTTACGCGATAAAACGAGATTAAAGCCCCAAAACGTGCTGTTTTGCTAAAATAAGCATTTTCAAGCATTTTAGATCGTTGAAATCCCCTTCAAATAGACGCAATATTAATAAAAAAGAATAATAGAAATTTCGTCGTTTTATGCATTTTTAAACATTTTAGATCGTTTAAATCGTTTTAAATAGGGAAAAATATTAATAAAAACGAATAACAAAAAATTCGCCGTTTTATGCTGTTTTTCGGGGTTAAAACGCAGATTAAAACTCAAAACGTGCTGTTTTTTTTTAAAATAAACATTTTTTAAGCATTTTTTGATCCAAAAAAATTCCCAAAAAGAAACAATATTAATAAAAACGAATAAAAAAAATTCGCCGTTTTTATGCTGTTTTTTTGCGTTAAAACGCGATTTAAAAACTCAAAACGTGCTGTTTTGCTAAAAAAAAGCATTTTCAAGCATTTTTTTGATCCCTTAAAATTTGTTCAAATAGACGCAATATTAATAAAAAAGAATAATAAAAATTTTTGGCCTTTTTTTACTGTTTTTTCGCGGGTTTAAAAAGCAGATTAAAGCTCAAAACGTGCTGTTTTTTTAAAATAAAATTTCAAGCATTTTTTGATCGTTTAAATCGTTCAAATAGGGAAACAATATTAATAAAAAAAGAATAATAAAAATTCGTCGTTTTTTTGCTGTTTTTCCCCGTTAAAAAGCGATTAACGCTCAAAACGTGCTTTTTTTGCTAAAATAAGCATTTTCAAGCCTTTAAAACCTTTAAATCGTTCAAATAGACGCAATAAAAAAAAAAACGAATAATAAAAATTTTTTTCCCTTTTTTGCGTTTTACGCGTTAAAACGCAGAATAAAGCTCAAAACGTGCTGTTTTTTCTAAAATAAGCATTTTCACATTTTTTGATCGTTGAAATCGAAAAGGTTTTTCCCCCTTTAAAAAAAAACGAATAATAAAAATTCGTCGTTTTTTTCCCGTTTTACGCGTTAAAACGCAGATTAAAGCTCAAAACGTGCTGTTTTGCTAAAATAAGCATTTTCAAGCATTTTAGATCGTTGAAATCGTTCAAATAGAGCAATATTAATAAAAACGAATAAAAAATTCGTCGTTTTTATGCTGTTTTACGCGTTAAAACGCAGATTAAACTCAAAACGTGCTGTTTTGCTAAAATAAGCATTTTCAAGCATTTTAGATCGTTGAAATCGTTCAAATAGAGCAATATTAATAAAAACGAATAATAAAAATTCGTCGTTTTTATGCTGTTTTACGCGTTAAAACGCAGATTAAAAGCTCAAAACGTGCTGTTTTGCTAAAATAAAGCATTTTCAAGCATTTTAGATCGTTGAAATCGTTCAAATAGAAGCAATATTAATAAAAACGAATAATAAAAATTCGTCGTTTTTATGCTTTTACGCGTTAAAACGCAGATTAAACCTCAAAACTGTGCTGTTTTGCTAAAATAAGCATTTTCAAGCATTTTTAGATCGTTGAAATCGTTCAAATAGACGCAATATTAATAAAACGAATAATAAAAATTTCGTCGTTTTTATGCTGTTTTACGCGTTAAAACGTAGATTAAACTCAAAACGTGCTGTTTTGTAAAATAAGCATTTTCAAGCTTAATCGTTGAAACTTTCAAATAGAAATAACGTAAAACGAAATAAAAATTCGTGTTTTATGCTTTTACGATAAAACGCAGATTAAACTCAAAACGTGCTGTTTTGCTAAAATATTTTAAGCATTTTAGATCGTTGAAATCGTTCAAATAGACGCAATAAAAATAAAAAAAG